>NC_137877.1:37537510-37560010 GCF_963924005.1 Protomyctophum bolini | reverse complement strand
GGAACAACACGTCTTCAGATGGGGGTCGACGCCAAATTAAAGATAAGGCTCCTTGACCTGAAATAGTTTGAGAAGGACTGACATTAGAAACATGCAGGTTTTTCAGAAAACTGTCAGGATTTAGAAGACATTTGTAGAGAATCGTCCTCGGGTCTATAAATAAACACCAATAGGGGTTCCCGTCCTGAATGTTTTAATGCGTGCTGTTGTCGAAGGACCAATTTCCATCGTTTAGGCCGCAGAGCTCCTAATGTTTTTATTTCACGACTGCACTGATGACGTGTTTTTTTTATCCTGTCGTTTGATTCCATCTGTAGTCGCGGTCTTCTCATGTAAAAGCACTTTGTTTCTAAAAGTGCCCTATAAATAAAGTTTATGATATTATTATATGACCAATCAGAGAAACACTTATGCAGCGCGCGCGTGTGTGTGTGTGTGTGTGTGTGTGTGTGTGTGTGTGCGTGCGCGCGTGTGCGTGTGTGTGTGTGTGTGTGCGTGCGCGTGGACAAGGGAGAGAGAGACAGACAGACAAAGTGAAGGTATTTATTACTAGGGCAGAACACTGTTGCTTTTATCACAGGCTGCGTCCGAAATCATTCCCTATGCCCCATATAGTGCACTACTTTGAGGTTCCGCCATTTTGTTATAGTGTCCGAATATGTAGTGAGCATTTTTGCACCCTAACGTAGTGGACTGAAGTATCCCACAATGCACCGGGAATTGTAGGGAGCATCCGATGGTCACTACAAAAACACAGCGAAGCAAATCTGCCCCATAATGCATTGCGCAAGCTCGCTCTTGAGCGCACATGCACGCGTTTGCGCACGTGCGCTGCTTCTGCATGCATGCGCTCATTGCGCTCCAACTCAGAAGAGGCAGAAGTTGAACCAGCGAAAGAAATCAACACAAATGTACTTTTTAAACTTTCGTTTTCCCCTCTTTTCTTCCCTGGCGGATCTCGAAGCTACAGATCTCGAGACAAATGATCTGTGCATTTATTTGAAATTGTTTTATTTTATTTATAATAAATCTACTCGTTTGCAATAGTATTACTAATCTGATTAATTGTATCACCCAGGCCCAGCGCATGACGTTAGGAGAGCAATCAGTTGCTTGCTGTAGAATATATTTGTGAGATTCTTTATCACAAACGTAGGCTAAATATGCATGTGAGACACATATTAATTGTGTCCGAACATATGTTTTATTAATATTCATTCATTCCTGCCATGAATATGCTATCTAACATTATTTCATTGAATTGCAATAAATTGCAACTTCATTGTGTAGGCAGTCATTTATTGGACTGCTGTTTCTGTTAACACCAAACGTCCGTATTGTGAGAAGAGCTTGTAGATCGGCTACTTTTGGTAATTCTTTACCAAAAGTACCCAAGTAAAAGTATACAACCTCACAACACGGACGTCGCGCGTTGCTTAGATCGGCTATTTTTGCCGTATCCCCCCCGCCACAGGATTAGCGGGGGTTCATGTGGTTAAGATTAAATCATGCTGCTGATATTTTCATATATTGTCAAGGTTGTGCACTGTTTTCCCATAACAATGGGCCTATGATTATTATCAATAAATTAATATTAGACTATATCCATTATCCTAAATAACCTTTTTATCATAGATATATAGGCCTAAATGCCTGCAAACATATTTTCATTAACCTATTTTTTCCTTTATTCATTCATGAATTTAAAAATAACTTTACAAACTGTCCTTGCAGGGAGGTGACAGCCAGACTTATTTGATACAGTCTGTTCCTAGCGGAAATTCAGCAGCAGCGTTTTGATTGGTTTCTTGTAGTCAGTTGATTCTTCATATCCAAATGAGTGAAATGGCCGGGATGATTTGTTTATTTTTCAAACAGTTCTTAACTTCTTTATGAGGCGATCTGAAAAAACCTAATGGGGATTTCATGCAAATAAAAAGTACATGAACCCGCGGAACTACAGCGCCCTCTATCGATATTGACGTCAGAGTCGGTGCTCCCCATACAGGGAGTATTGTCCGAAATCATCACTATAGAGTCCACTAGAATCTGGATCCCCGTATGGGGGATAGGGAGTAGGGAACAACCCTAGCAATTCGGACGCAGCCACAGTCTTTGTTCTGTTTTCCAAACCTCCGCATGGTAGGCCTTTCCTCCTACACTTCACTCTACTGCACCCTCCCCTACAGCTGTGTTGTTTTTTATTTTAGTTTTAGTCATAGTCTCTTGAATAGTCGTCATTTTAGTTTTAGTCACGCTTGCTGAAAATAGACAATCTACAAGCTCACAACGCGTCGCGGAGCGATCGGCTATTTTCAGCATGCAACCCAAGTATAAAATGACTTATACTGGATCTCCTGTCCACTAGTCCCTTCCTATAACCTTTTAGTCTAGTTTGAATTTGTTGACGAAATTGTCAGTATATATAATGCAGTCATAGTTTTAGTCATCGCAGCTTAGTTTTCATTTAGTCTCCGTTTAGTTTTCGTCAGTGGAAAAAGGTAGTCGACGAACATCTTTCGGCTTAGTTTTATAGTGGACAAAATCCTCCTCCCCTACAGTAGTACAGTACATATACTGTACACCCTTCATCCTCCCCTACAGTACAGTACAGTACAGTATACATACACCCTTTTCCTTTCAACCTTGATGTGAGCAGACATACTATACGTCTTGTAACCCGGCCACCACCTCCCTCCACCAAATCCCCACAGATGCTGACAAAGTCAAACACATACGCTCCCATTTCCCGGGAGGTCGTAAAAAAAAGAGACTGAGTGACAAAGAGAGCGGAGGGGACAACAGTGTCCCGTGCGTGTGCGCGTGCGCACGCGTGTGTGTGTGTGTGTGTGTGTGTGTGTGTGTGTTTGTGCGTGTTTCTCCCTCCATTCCTAAGTCATTGTCTGTTGTTTTTACACGGCCACCACATCTATTTTACCCTCCGACGTCTCGGTGCTCTGTTGACTTTGCCCACCTCTCCCTCACTGTCGCGTCGTCGTGGTGGATCTGCCAACAACATGGTGTACACAGTACGCCTACAGCAGGGCTGATACATGAACCATGCTCTTTATTTAACACTTTGTCTGCAAAAATTAATTTGTCGCTAATGCCCAACGGTTCACTGCCTGGATATCACTACCCTTTGAAGAGCCGCCACCGGGCCAACATCGTCGTTCCTTTTCATGAAAATCCGCTTCTAACCCATTACTTTAGCTGTTGAAAAATAGCAGATCTACAAGCTCGTATAGCGCGGAGCCGAGTGTCGCGCTATACGAGCTTGTAGATCTGCTATTAGGCAGTGACTCGATCTACTCCGAGTCTCTCTCGTGTGACTGAACTTATCACCCTATCTCTAATCTCTAAAGGGAGATGCCAATACTTATAGTGTTGATGACATTGATTATTTCCATTGCAAAACGATACAAAGTCAAACGACACGATAGGATATTTTCTGTTTACATAACCTGTTTGTTCCCTTCTATGCTCCGCCGATGACATGATGTGAGGTGACAAGCTGCTGATGTGCGCGTACGTCCTACAAAATAATAATAACAATCATGAAAATATAGTAAAAGCTATAGCATTGTGTGCTGAATGGCAGTCTGCCATTTCTTTACTGTCTCTCTCTGGGCGTCTCTGGACCCAAATGCCATCATTCATCGGGGCCTGGCCCCAGCTGGGGGGCTAATTGGATATATTAGCATCAAGCAGCCAGCAAGACGTATTCTGTATTCCAGATTTATCACGGGTTATAGCGCTCCTGCTAGATCATTCCAGTCCACCGAAACATGGGAGTATAGAAAGCTCCAGGGACAGCCTAAGCTGTCCTCTTGGGGAAAAAGTACACATGCAGAAGAGAGATCCTGTTGTCACCGTTGGTCTCGGGGGGGGGGGGGGGGGGGGGAGAAAGAATGGCTGTTTGAGTCACAAAGCCTGTGGGAGCAATGCTATGTACTGCAATTGCATGTAGACTTGCAGCGTAGCTTTTCAGACAATATACCCAGACACTGTACTGTACTGTACTGTACTGTACTGTACTGTACCGTACCGTACCGTACCGTACCGTACCGTACCGTACCGTACCGTACTGTACTGTACTGTACTGTACTGTATGTGCACGTGTGTGTCAGGCATATATATATACAGCCATTTACGGAGTGGGTGACAATTTCAATTCAGTAAATTAGCCTTTCCGACGGTTATGTTTGTCATTATCTGCTGATGACTTGCCAATAAAGCAGAAGGTGAGCAATTGTTTTTATATCCGCCTGTTAACCCATTCTGAACGGGAACCCATTTTGGTGTCAGCATCATGTCATGCTTTAGCTATTGAAAAATAGCAGATCTACAAGCTCATAGCGCGCCACCGAGTGGCGCGCTACGAGCTTGTAGGTCTGCTATTTTTGAAAAATCGAAGAACGACTGACATTTTTTTAAATCTGATCTCAGGTCAGAATGGGTTCATCAGACCAGTGTGTGTCCAGTGGAAACCTCGTATGAATCTGATCTCAGGTCAGAATGGGTTAAAAAGAGCCCTGCAGTAAAAAACGGGGGACAATGGTTTCTGACAAGCGCTCACAGCCCCTTTAAAAATGTCCATTAGGCCCCCGTGCATGCAGAAAGGAGGAAGCGGTTTTGGATTTATATCTCCCGGTATGTCGTTTCGTTCAGACACATTGTTTTACGGGCCGGTAGGTTTTTAGCCCCTTCGCTCTTGTTTAAAGTTTAACGGGCCTCGTTGAGTGGGGGCTAGCTCTGTTTTGACATAGCGTGCGCGGCTGCGCGCCACCGGCATATGCATGAGGGCTGCTGAATTAAACATCAGCCCCTCGTCGTTCGTCCATGCCCAGCTGACTTGTCAAAAACTGTTCTACTCTGGTTATCACTCACTCTCTTTCTCTCTCTCTCTCTCTCTCTCTCTCTCTCTCTCTCTCTCTCTCTCCGCCACACCAGGCTACACACCGCGCCACACTGACACACACACGCCCCTTATATATATGCACACATTCAAGGGTATATCACGCACGCAGCACAGTACGGTACATGCCCTTATAGTATGCACCAATTCAAGGGTATCACCAAAAGACACTTTTATACGCACCCACCCACCCACCCACCCACCCACACACACACACACACACACACAGACACACACACACACGCGCACGCACAGCACACATTTTGCATGCTCACAACCTCACACACTGCAGACTCCATTTCTCTGGCTCAGCAGTCTCAGCCACCTGTCCCGGGCGACAGCTCTGTGTGCAGCAGAGTCTGTTACACAGAACGGAGCTATAAGCCTCTCCTCTCCTCCCCATCACACAGCTCACTGCAACACAGCCTCTCTCTCTCTCTCTCTCTCTCTCTCTCCAACCTCCACACTGTCTCTCTCTCTAATGGATTTCTGCTCGCTTTTTCTTTTTTAAGAATTCTTCCCATTTTGATGGCGTGTCAAAAAAGAATGGGAAGGCACAGAGTGCATCGAACTGGTGTTTTTTTGTGTTCCTGCTGCAGAAAGAAAGGTCAGAGTTGTATAGCTAAATGCCTCATGGGGTTTTTTTGGACCCACCTGATAGCAGACCTATTCAAGCTCGTAGCGCGCCACTCGGTGGCGCGCTATGAGCTTGTAGATCTGCTATCAGAATGCCACGCACGGCTGGGTCTTCTGCCTCCCTGACAGTGGCCTTGTGGTTATACAGTGTCCGGGCACAGTGGCACAGTCGGTATAGTGCCGTACGTCTCCTCACAGCTAGAAGTTCCTGGGTTCGATTCCCGCTGGGGACGCTGTGGGCACTGGGGGCGTGTTCCCTCGGGGTTGGTGAAAGGGCCCTTTCTGTGTGGAGTTTGCATGTTCTCCCCGTGTCCCCCTAGGGTTAAGTATACCCTCACAAAAAAACATGCAGTAATCCTGGTCTCTAAAACTGCTTCCCCCCTGGCCAACCGGGGGCGCCTGATGGAGGGGAAAGGAACTGGTTGGAATAATGTCGCTCCGGTCCTCCCTCTATGGTCATATAGATATATATCCCACTGACTGAGCCCCAGCATGCAGGTCCCACTGACTGAGCCCCAGCATGCAGGTCCCACTGACTGAGCCCCACCATGCAGGTCCCACTGACTGAGCCCCACCATGCAGGTCCCACTGACTGATATATATGTTGTTCCAGGGAACACCCAGAAGCAAAGACTTGAGTTAAAAATGTTCGCTGTGATAGAATATATATATTCAATGATTTGTGGCACATTTTCAAGACCTTTCAACACCTAAAGTATAACATAATGCTGAAAACACCAAAAGGGGGTTCCCACCCAGAATGGGTTAATGACAGTCAAATATATATATGCAAAAACATCACATACAGTAAACACGTAGAAATGTTCCGCCAAAAAGTCAACTCTACGACGTCACCCCCTATAACACCCTAACAATGCATGTTGGTTAATTGTTTGCTAAATTCCATGTACCATATGTACTCGGATGACTTTTGCAAGTCACTCTGGATAAGAACGTCTCGCTAAATGCCTGAATTGTAAAGTCGTACGGTTGAGCATGCCCTGCCCTGCTTATTTCTCCATAAAGCACCATCCATCCAGTACGGTACGCGACTACGCGCGGCAGTCAAACTAGTCTGCTCAGCATTTTCTTTCAAGCCCGGTACCACATTTTCTTGGTCTTAACCCATTCTGGGCAGGAACCCCTATTGGTGTTTTAAGCATTATGTTATGCTTTAGCAGATCTATATAAGCTCATAGCGTGGCACTGAGTGCCGTGCTATACGAGCTTGTAGGTATATTTTTGAAAAATCATGAAAATGTGGCACAAATCTTTGAAAATTATATTCTTTCAGAGCGAACGTTTTTTAACTCAAATCTCTGGAACAACATATTTACAGATGGGGGGTCGGCGGCCAAGTACAGATACATTTGAGCGTCCTTGAAGCATGTTTGAGAACCACTGACATAGAAACATGGGTTTTAGCCCTGTGAGAACCACTGACATAGAAACATGGGTTTAACCCTGTGAGAACCACTGACATAGAAACATGGGGTTTAACCCTGTGAGAACCACTGACATAGAAACATGGGTTTAACCCTGTGAGAACCACTGACATAGAAACATGGGTTTTTTCAGAAAACTGTCTGGATTTAGAAGAAATGTTTTAGAACCGTCCTCCAGTCTAAATGGGTTAAGAGCTTAGCGCATGGCTGGGTCCGAACCATGTAGACTCCTCCTTTTCACAGGGCAGCGTTCCTCCTGCTACTTTCATTAATGCAAACAGGGGCTTAATCCAGGACCAAAATGGACCTCTTGTCTTTCCCCTAGCTGCCCCACCAGCCAGCCGAGTGCCTCCTCCTGGCACTATTTACCTGCTTCTAATTAGCCCTCGACGAAAATCCTCTCCACTTTCCCCCTTTCTTCTCATGGGAGAATTGTTTTCCCCTCCTCCGTGACTTCCTCTCAGAATAATTGTATAACCACTTTATAGCTGGATTCTAGGCTAGCTGTTTGTGGCCAGTGTTGTTTGTTTTGCTTGCACGTGAGCCCGTCATATGAAGCGGCGAGCGAATGAGAATTCAAGCCGTGCCACAATAACGCACGCTTATAGACATGGCGTTATTGTGACACGTGTGAAACATGGCTGACCTTGAGCCAAAATTGACAGCCCCGCTCCCTCCGTCTGTCTTTTCTGAAAATGGGCTGTTTGGGGTTCACTGGACCGAGAACTCGCTAATGGCTATGATTATTGTTTTGTCTGCACCCGTTAAATTACTCCGGGAGTGCTGGCCAGTTGCCGCAATTGTACCGACGCTTAATTAAAATTGCACAGGTTTTTCATTTTTCATGCTTGGCCACATTTTGGAAGATGCTCTCTCACCACCAGACTGCTGGTGGTGGAATTTAGCAACAACTCTATAGAGAGTTATCTCTCTCTCTCTCTCTCTCTCTCTCTCTCTCTCTCTCTCTCTCTCTCTCATGCTCTATTTCACTCTCCTTCCTCCATCCATCTTTGTTCCGAGTGTCACCTCTGGCGTGCTGGCTAAGCAATAATGTTTCTATTATATCTAAGCAGATCCTCGAGGCGACTAATATCGAGAGCTCGGAGCGCTGTGTCAACACTTAAGTGTTTTCCTCTCCCTCTCCCCCAGGGCTAAAAGACTACAGGGCTTTTTCAAAAATATAAACCACACGGTCGGAGACAGAGAACTGTACAGTCAGTACCGGGACAGAGACTAATTAAAACAAAATGTCCCATTTCACCTCCCCTCTCAGCTGGATGAAGAGACGGGGACGGAGGGGGGAATGGAAGATGAAAGGATAGTTAAGGACGAAGCAGGGCACGAGAGAGGCTGATGCAAACGGGGGGGAGAGGTTACGTTACACACACACACACACACACACACACACACACACACACACACACACACACACACACAGGGGGTGAGAGGGACGGAGAGAGAGAAGGGAACGGGAGGTTAAAGAGGACGAATTCAGCGAGGACCCCGAGAGAGATGGTGGGGAATTATAGAGGAAGGAGAAGCCATGGGGGGGCTGCTGGCCTAGCGGTCCAGGCGCTTGCCACATATTATATAGGCCTTGGCCTGACAGTGTGTCGCGTGTTCGAGTCCCGTTCAGGACGACCTTTGCTGCATGTCTTTACTTTTATTTACTTGTTTATATGTTTATGTAGACGGGACAGAGCATATTAATGTACAGTACAGCGTATAAATACACTGGATTTAGCAGAGATGCTGTTTTCCATCCGTAGTCCATCCGGACATTGAACACTAAACACAACTGACATTACAAGACATGACAGCATACAAAAACATGTCTGTCCTCTATCTCTCTCTCTCTCTCGCGCTCTCTCCCTCCCTCTCTCTCTCTCTCTCTCTCTCCCTCCCCCTCTCTCTCTCTCTCTCTCTCTCCCTCTCTCCCTCTCTTTCCTGTCTTGATACTATCAATATAAGGCAGAAAAAGCCACAAAAAAAAGCCAACTAAAAGGAGATAGCCAAAGAGAAAAGGGAGATGTTGTTGTGCTGTCTTTATCGTATCTCTTGAGGCATGTGTGTATATCGGGCGTCATTAATAGCGTCAGACTTAATAGCCCTCATTAAGCCTGTCTGTGTTTTAACTGGCGGCGAGCTTAAGTACTGCATGCCTCGCCGAGTGTGTGTGCGTGCCACACAGTGTACAGTATGTACAGTACGCCTCGATCTGCCCGTCCCGGTGCCTGGGCAGGCGAGAGAGACGAGGCGTAAAAATACCTGCCGTTTGGGGGGGGGGGGGGTCATGTATAGATCCCTCCACTTTTTTGAAAGTCTTGGATTTTGTAAATCCCACCTTCGATCAAGTGTCAATACTGATTATGCAAGCTAATTAAATAGGACATACAACAAGCTATTAGATGCCATCATAGCAGTTAAATGCAGAGGTCGACGTCACGAGCCGTGACTGAAATAAGCAGTTGTGCTGAACTGCTACGAGAGACAAGGAGCTCTCTATATCGTGTCGCTCACAACATGAAAAGCTTTGTTGTTTTCACACTTTCAGGCTCTCTTATTAACTAAATTATGTTTGAAAGGCTTGATTCATAACGTGGTGTCGAGTGGGTTTGAGAGGTTCTTATACTTTTGATTTCAACATGTGCTGTGATTTTCCAGTTTTCCATGTGTTTATGAGGTGACAGTCACAGTACTTCATTAGACACCCTCGGCGTGGGTTGTTACTGTATGTGCAATGACTTTGTGTTCAGGGTTTCTTCCCGGAGGCTGAAAACCTTTGACAGTGAAAACGTGCCGATGGAAAAAAAATCAGTGATATTGTGATATCACAATATCATCCCTTTATCGTTATCAACAGCTGTTGAAGGTGCGGCTTCGGTTCAGGTGGATTCACCACCATGTGCCACGTACCCGTCACCACCACCCACCCACACAGTCGGGACGCGAGTCAACAGTCTGTTTCGAGAGAGTCTGTCTCTAACTCTCTCTCTCTCTCTCTCTCTCTCTCTCCCATCCCTCCCTGAAGGTTGTGTCTGGAGGCGCGGGACCCGTACTGCGGCTGGGACCTGAAGCAGCGCCGCTGTACCACCCTGGAGGACAGCTCCAACATGAGCCAGTGGAGCCAGAACATCACCGTCTGTCCCGTAAGACGCCATTTCCTCTCCTCTCCTCCTGCTGCTGCTGTTTGGTGACTTGTTCCCCCACAACTGTGACCCCGTCGGTGACAGGAATGTCTGCCGCACTGTTGTGCTTTCTCCTCCTTCATGGCATGTTCCCCCCTGTGGGAGCCCCCTGAAGCCCGGAGGCCCCTATAGTAGTGTTTGTTTGCTGTTTGTTTGTCCGGTGTCAAAACCGTTGGCACAGCCCATGATTAATGACCCTCTGCTGTGCTGTAACGTAATAGAATAGAGGAGAACACAACACTGTAGTTATCTGGCGCCCCTTTTAGAAACCACATTTTTCTTGTTAAAGAGAAAATAACTTCTGCACAGTTTGTTAGTTTAGTTGCGATTAAAACACTTTCTTTTCCCTATTAGCGATAACAACGCAGCTAGGGGGGCCTCGGTCAGGTTATCTTTTCCCCTCAATGGAGAGAAAAAAAAGGCCCTTCCAGGAATTGAAATGTTTGTGTGCTCTGCGATGTGTGCAGGGGGATTTGTAAATGCTCACCGGCGTTTTTCTGTAACTTGACTTTCATGGCCAGTATACGTGTGCCACTCGTGCTCTGTCCGCCATCAAGCGATTATGTGTTTTGCGGGGTAACGCTCTGTTAAAACTGTTTTATCACACCAGAGAAACTAAATACATTTAGTGCAGATATTCCAGATACTTCTAAAAATGAGGTACACTTTTCCATTATTGTTTGTGGGCAGGGGGCATGCCCAAGAGTGAAAGAATTCTGTGAAGAGGTAAAGGAGGGAGATTCAGAAGATATTATTGATAAATGTTGGAACTGAATTGACTCAAAACTTTTTCTATTAGGTCTTTACCCAATAATGGTCCTAAGATAAAGAGTAGCGAACAAAGCAACGAGCAAAAAGGGCTATAGCTTTATCGTGGAAAATGATAGGCAAACCAAGTATCGCTCAGTGGTTTGAGGAGCTATAAGTTTAAGTGCCTTCTCTCTGGAAAAAAAATCACTTATACTCCAGTCTAAAGAATAAACAAAAGGTGTTATATATTATATATCGGGGACGGTTACAGTCAATGATTTAACAGATGAGTCTGAAAATGTCTAATTGTATTCTCTGCCGTTGTTTGGACTTAAAGGGACACTTCACCATTTTTGCAAAAAAATATATGTTAATGACGTTTAGAAGCTTTAGATCACTTTTCTGGGGGTATTTATGTTTGTAATATGTGGTTTTAGATATTTTAGATTGTAGCAGTGAGCCTGTTGTCTCTGATGTCATGGACACTGGTCTCACTACCTTCCTGGACTACAATTCCCATAATTCTTTGGTGCACTGCTCCTCCTTGTGGATGGGGGGGAGAGCTGTCTTACTAAGACAACATGTAGTCCAGGAAGGAAGTGAGCCCAGTGTCCATGACATCAGAGACAACAGGCTCACTGCTACAATCTAAAATAATATCTAAAACCACATATTACACACATAAAGACCCCCAGGAGTGTGTTCTAAAGCTTCTAAACTTCATTAACATATATTTTTTTGCAAAAAGGGTGAAGTGTCCCTTTAAGGATTCTGTTGTATTGTCTGATAGTTATAGTGTTGTCATGTATTGTTCTGTTTGTTTGTGGGACAAAATAAATAAAATGTGTTTTGGGGGGGGTGGTTTCCAGCTGCGGAACCAGACCACCCACGGTTTCTTCGGCCCCTGGGCGCCGTGGCAGCCGTGCAACAACGAGGACGGGGCGGACGGGGTCAGCTCCTGCCTGTGCCGCTCCAGAGCCTGCGACAGCCCCATCCCGCGGTGCGGGGGCAGGACCTGTGAAGGGCCCTCCATCCAAGTGTCCAACTGCTCCAGGTAGAGATAGTACACTTACACACGATAACAAGACAACTCACCCCGTTTCTGTTTTCCTCCCAGAATTTTACCCCAGTGAGGGGTTGGAGAGGCTGGATGGACAGCAGACGGCTGGACTTTGAATTTCTCTATAACTACACTACACTTTCATGACAGCAGACAGCCTAAGTACAAATATAATTTATGAAAAGCTACTACAGTGAAGTCTGTTCACAGATGTTGTTGTAGGATATGTGGGGATTATCTGACGAGGTACCATTTGAGTGGGCAAAACCTTACATACATACATACATACTAAATAATACTAAATTGTTTATAGGGTCAATATAAGTAAAATAATTTAGCCTTTCCACAGGAGTATCTTTTTATATTTTTCCAAAAAGAATACAAACATCCAATAGCATAATTATTACAAAGAAATTCCGGGAGGAAAAACGGGCAAGCACCGGGGTGAGTTGTCCAGTATTCATACGGACCTATTAACCCATTTAGGCCTGACGTTGAAATTTAAAAAGAAATCTTCTAAATCCTGACAGTTTCCTGAAATACCTCATGTTTCTGTATCAGTGGTGCTCAATATTTCATGTCAAGGACCCCAAAAATGATATGTAATTGGCCACCGCGACCCCCATCTGAAAATATGTTGTTCCAGGAACCCCCCAGAAGCAAAGATGTGAGTCAAAATGTTCACTCTATAATAATATATATTCAAAGATCTGAGCACATTTTCACGATTTTTCAAAAATAGCACACCTACACAAGTTCATAGCGCGGCACTCAGTGCCGATCGATGACCACTAAAACTGTACACGACAAGACCATATTTTCCTTTAAACTACAGTACGTTGAAATTGCATTGGCATTTTGCTGTAAACCAATTATGTTCACGGTGGCATGTGATGAGGTGGATAAATAATGCAGGTTTATCCACTGCCAACATCTACATTTAATAAGAACGACAAAGTCAAAAAGCTGGCCAGCGCTGTTCTTCTATAAACCACCAGTATTTTATCTTCCAGAATATTGCCTCTGTTTCTACAGAGATAATAATGTTCAGCGTGTGTTGGACATGGTTGCAAATTATCCCCGAGTGGGAATCAAATGGGTTTCTAGCATTATTCTTTAATCCATTCTGACCTGAGATCAGATTCATACGAGGTTTCCACTGGACACACAATGGTCCGATGAACCCATTCTGACCTGAGATCAGATTCTAAAAATGTCAGTCGTTCTTCGATTTTTCAAAAAATAGCAGACCTATGAGCTTGTAGATCTGCTATTTT
Source organism: Protomyctophum bolini (assembly GCF_963924005.1). Taxonomy (NCBI): domain Eukaryota; kingdom Metazoa; phylum Chordata; class Actinopteri; order Myctophiformes; family Myctophidae; genus Protomyctophum; species Protomyctophum bolini. Next base: position 37,546,736 of record NC_137877.1, on the reverse strand, counting down.
TCAATAGCTAAAGCATAACATGATGCCAACACCAAAACGGGTTCCCGTTCAGAATGGGTTAAACACTGCTATTGCAGCCGTAACGGGAGCTCATTCACTTTGACACATCCACCTTGGGGAACAATCCCTGCGAACGCAAAGATGAGAGGATGGATCAAGAAGGAATGGAATTGTATTAGACACCCCAAGTCTCTTGTGAGGCTCTCTACCTGTGTCTTCGGGGGGGGAGATTGGCCAATCAGAGGTTTTGGAGCCGACAGGGCTATAGTATACAAAGAGCTTATAGGCGCTCTTGGATCACTCTGCCAGATTTAATCCCAGGTGGAAAAAATTGGAATTGTGGCTTTAATTAAATCACAAGGAGTAGCTCTATACCCAAGCTATACAAAGCACTTCAGCAAATTGAAGGAACGTACGTGTTCGTGTTCGTGTTCTCCCCCCGGGTCAAATTGAGTGTCGTGCATAATACGTCTGCTCTTCTGTGCCACAGAAGGACAAATTAGACGGATGATTTGCAATATTTACAGTTACTAAAACCCCCTGTGGGGCTGTGCTGTGCATGGAACGCGCGTGTCAAATTTGAAGTCGCAGTGGGGCGAGTCGGTTTTCGAGTTACGTGGATTTCAGACGTACATTACACACGTACAGAGATGTACAGGTGCATTTATTGCGAACGCAGTGAGCACTTACTATGAGACCTAGCAGATCATGTCTGTCTGTCTGTCTGTGTGTGTGTCCGTCTGTGTGTGTGTCCGTGTGTCCCCCCTTTGTGCCCATATATGGAGCTGAGTGATTTGTTTGCGATTGATGCAACACACTCCATATTTGGACGTATAGCTACTCTGTAAAGAAAATACCTTTTCCCTCATTTTCTGTACAGTGTTAATGTGCGTCGACTACCTTTTTCCACTTACAAAGACTAAATGGAAACTACATGAAAACTAAGCCAGGATGACTAAAACTAAGACTAAATATACTGTCGATTTTGTCAACAAATAAAAACTAAACTGAAATGTTAGGGACTAGTGGACAAGAGTACAAGTCATTTTACACGCGGTTGCATGCTGAAAATAGTTGTGCAGCGTTGTGAGCTTGTAGATCGGCTATTTTCAGCAGGTGTAAAATTCTGTCATTATGACGGCATCAAGGCCCGCCAAAATACATTTTAGTCGACTAAATCAACTGTAGATTCAGTCGACAAAAAGTCAACTAAAAACTAGACTAAACACTAACACATTTCAGGTGACTAAAACGTGACTAAAACTAAAATTTCAAAACATTTCAAGAGACATATTTTCTGCCAAAAACAACACGGGTTCTGTATGCTATTTTTTTTAATGTTTGTTGCATTAAAAAGGCTTTGTTTCTCTCTGTAGGAACGGAGGCTGGACGCCGTGGTCGTCGTGGGGCCAGTGCAGCACCACGTGTGGCACCGGGTTCGAGCTCCGCCAGCGCTCCTGTAACAACCCCTCGCCACGACACGGGGGCCGCGTGTGTGTGGGACCGGGCCGGGACGAGAGGTGAGCCAGCCCATTCTGACCTGAGATCAGATTCTAAAAATGTCTTCTACTGTACGTCAGTCGCTCTTCGATTTTTCAAAAATAGCAGACCTACACTCGGTGGCGCGCTATGAGCCTGTAGATCTGCTATTTTTAAATAGCTAAAGCATAACGTAATGCTAACACCAAAACGGGTTCCCACCCAAAATGGGTTAAAAAAAACGTTCGCTCTGAAAGAATATATATTCAAAGATTTGCGCCACATTTTCATGATTTTTCAAAAATAGCAGACCTACAAATTTGTAGCGCAGCACTCTGTGCCGCGCTACGAGCTTGTGGATTCAATGATTTGAAATCGACACAGTAACTATTTAAAATACATTGACATTGTTTTAAACTAAATAATGAATCCCCTCTTTTTATTTTATCTTCTAAAAGTTGCTAAATACCACGCACAAAAATGTAGTATCAATACAATTTATTAGTTGCACAGCAAAACAATTCAACACCGATTATTTGCTTTGCAAAATGATACGACACATAATCAATCTTGCTGTTCTCATTTCGATATACTTCTAAATTAGTGCCGTTCCATCGCAAACCTCTTAATTCAGCAATTTCTCCAAAAGGTAGTCGACGAACATTTTCCGTCTTAGTTTCAGTGGACGAAATCAAGACTGCGGTCCAGGTCAGTAACTGATCCCAGGTCAGTAACTGATCCCTATATTATTCCCCGTGGTCCAGGTTCTGCAACGAGGGCGTGTCCTGTCCCCAGCCCATCTTCTGGTCCCCCTGGGGCTCCTGGACCAAGTGCAGCACGGAGTGCGCCGGAGGCGTCCATTCCAGGGTTCGAACCTGCGAGAACGGCAACAGCTGCGCGGGCTGCGCACTGGTACGACATGTTCACGCGTGCACGCGCACACACACATGTGTATGGACATCGTGTATACACGCACGCGGACACACATATCACTAGCTACTCCCATAAAAAAAGAGTTCCACTGTGTGGAGTTTGCATGTTCTCCCCGTGTCCCCTAGGGTAGGTAGTACCCTCACATGTTCTCCCCGTGTCCCCTAGGGTATAGGTACCCTCACATGTTCTCCCCGTGTCCCCTAGGGTAGGTACCCTCACATGTTCTCCCCGTGTCCCCTAGGGTAGGTACCCTCACATGTTCTCCCCGTGTCCCCTAGGGTAGGTACCCTCACATGTTCTCCCCGTGTCCCCTAGGGTAGGTACCCTCACATGTTCTCCCTGTGTCCCCTATAGTGTAGGTACCCTCACATGTTCTCCCCGTGTCCCCTAGGGTAGGTACCTTCACATGTTCTCCCCATGTCCCCTGATGGAGGGGAAAGGAACCGGTTGGAATAACATGTTCCTTCCACACGCTACGTCCAAACCAGGGAAACTTCCCCCCTGTCAGGCGTAAAGGAGCGACTTGGACACTCATGCATGGAAGGAAGCATGAGTTCAAGTCCGTTTCTTTCCCCAGGCCGATTTGCTCGTCAACCTAATGACGTGAATACTCATTTAATGTTTGTGTTGAGGACAAGCATCTACACCATAGCTGGATATACAGTAGGAGGGGCTGGAACCCCTCAATAATATGTTACACAGGACGTAAAGATGTCCATTGTCCGGTTCACGCAAGACCGATGGACGCATTAGGTTCAGGTTTAGGTTTATTTATTTAGCACATAGTATACAAAATAGACGATACATATCAAAGAACAAAAATACTGTGCAAGGAAAGGAAGAAGCCAGCTGGCTCATTTTGGAACCCTTTCCTGTATGGAAGAGGCCATTGATTAAAACAGATTAAAAGTTCATTAAGAACAATACAAAAGACTACAAGTTGGCAAAGGGAGCAGCTGTGCAATAAAGAAATAAAAACACAAGAGACTGCAAAAGGGAAATAAACAATACATCAAACTAAATCATGTAATCTACAGAGAGTATAGATTAATTCCTGGTTCTCTGCTTCTATACAGTTATGAGAACGGCAACACATAATGTCCTCGGTCCTCATCTCTTCGGAGACACTCGTATATTAACTGAAAGTTGTAAATGTAATTATCGTAAGATACATTAATCTCATAAGTGTTAGTCATTATGTAATTTGTGCACATGAATAATGCGAGAGAGAGAGAGAAGAGAAAATTAGGTAGAGAGTATACTCTCGCACGCACGCACGCAAAGATCATATTAACTGACTGACTGTAAGATCTGTATCTTCATCTATGAGTGCATTATGTTATAATACACTTGTGGTCCTCTTATCTGTACAAAAGATGACTACAGAATGTTTAAAGGGATTGTGACATTAAAAAAAAGGTTTTGGAATTGTTCTTATTTTTTTTAGGTTTTCTAATCTCAATTGCACCCAAAAAACATGAACTTTTAACATTCAGTAGATTTTCTGTGATCTGGGGTTTTCTGGCTCAAACAGGCCTCTGATTTGCCGGCAGTTTGTGATGTAAGATCCTGCAAATCCCATATATGTCAATGGGATTTGCCAGCAGATGTCACTGTTTTCACTGTTTTGCCTGTTTTCATTGTAGCTCAAAAGGCTTCCAAACCCCAAAGGAAACTTCAGACCACAGAAAATCCACTGAATGTTCAAAGTTCAGTTTTTTTGGGTGTAATTGAGGTCATAAAACCTAAAAGAAAAAAGAAAAAGAAAAATAAATGAAAATGAATGTCATAAAACCTTTAAATATAGTAGCCTCATAGAGTTATTAAAAAGAAAAAAAAACAGCTGATGGTGTCATGGCAACACAAATGAGAATGGAATGTAGCTGTACTACTGCTCTAGAAAGAAAAAGACAATATTTTCATTATTTTGGGTTGTCAATCAATTAAAGTGTGTGTGTAGTAGTCTGAATTGCAGTTTGCTATGTCACGAAATGGTAACTGTTTTGAATCAGATTCATAGAACAACAGTTGCAACAGGGTAGATAATCACACCATGCCCACAACAGGGCTTTGCGGTCACCCTGGAAGAGAGTGTCATCCCCTCTTCAAAAGTTAAAAGCAGTAAGTCGCAACATTAACTTAACTAGGGTGATGCTCGTTGGGACCACATTTCCCTCAATTATGCAATCAAGAGTCCTTAACGCAGTTACTGCAGTAGCCTATACCGAGTGAGAGCGAGTGACGTCAGGACTTCGGCGCTCTATAGTGTCCCCCAGAACGGGGGCATGCCATAGTAGGCAAAACATTCTGTGAAAACAGTCGAACGTTTGGTTTAAATGGCGATCACCAAGCTCACGACACGAGCATTTTAGATCTGATTTGGTGTAAATGGGGGGGGGGACGACGACGACCAAGTAGAAACCTCTGGGGGACTCAAAGTCAATATAGGGGTTTAAAGCGACTGCACCTGCCTTAATATTTGCTCTGGTTTCTGTTGTTGATTCGTGAATGTTTATCCAGAGTTTAGGGAGACGCAACAGTTCAAACCTCTGAGAACCACAGGCAAACACAGATGAATGTTCTAAGAAACCAACACTCCACGACGCGCTGTTGGGAATTCCATTGCTGCACTGATACCTTGAACCGCCACCTTGTTTTTATTTTCTATGTGTGCCATTTTCTTTTTATTTCTGTGTTTTATGTGATTCATGTTATCTGCCTCTTATGCTTTTTGCTGTACACCAAATCGTACCTTCGGGGACAAACAAATGAATGAACCCATTTAGACCTGCGGACGATATTGTATTTGTATTTGTATATGTAAATATGTCTGAAAACATGTTGTTCCAGGGAACCCCCCAGAAGCAAAGATTTGAGTTAAAAACGTTCACTCTGAAAGAACATATACAGTATTCGAATATATTTGCACCACATTTTCACGATTTTTCAAAAAATAGCAGACCTATACAAGCGTCAAGCGTGCCACCGAGTGGCGCGCTCTGAGCTTGTAGATCTGCTATTTTTCAATAGCTAAAGCATAACATAATGCTTAAACCATTCTGAACGGGAACCCATTTTGGTGTTAGCATCATGTTATGCTTTAGCTATTGAAAAATAGCAGATCTACAAGCTCATAGCGCGCCACCGAGTGGCGCGCTACGAGCTTGTAGGTCTGCTATTTTTGAAAAATCGAAGAACGACTGACATTTTTATAGAATCTGATCTCAGGTCAGAATGGGTTCATCAGACCAGTTGTGTGTCCAGTGGAAACCTCGTATGAATCTGATCTCAGGTCAGAATGGGTTAACCTGAACCTGAACCATGTATGACTTCCATCCAGGAATACAAGGCGTGCAACCTGGAGCCGTGTCCGGAGGTGAAGCGCAACACGCCGTGGACCCCGTGGATGCCCGTCAACGTGACGCAGGGCGGCGCGCGCCAGGAGCAGCGCGTGCGCTACATGTGCCGCGCCCACCTGGCGGACCCGCACGAGCTGCAGATCGGCCGGCGGAAGGTGGAGACGCGCTTCTGCCCCAACGACGGCACGGCGGCCTGCGAGACCGACAGTAAGAGAGAGAGAGAGACACACGTTGAGGTGGAACAGACAAGACACGCACACTTCACAGGGTGTATAGGGATGGCGCTCGTTAATTTGTATTGATAACGAGGCACCTTATCGATCAGGCTTGTCGAGCCGGGTTCTTAACGAGCCCACTGTCGAGCGTTCTCTATTATTTTGTGGAAAGACGGGAGACGACAATAAATTCTGAACAGAACCAGTTATCTTTTACTATAGGGCCAAATACATAACTTTGAGGCAATTGAGCTTTTTTACCAATAACATAATATTAAAGAAACTGTTAACTGGTTAATGTGAGTATGTACCGTCACTTTAAAAGCGAAATTTCTTTACAAGGACAGCGTTGGTTGGCAGGTATTTATTCCTTGATCGCCTCTTCTTGTCTTGATTGTTTAAACATGGCCGCTATGCTCGATAACATGGCTTGATAAAGCCCAATGCTTATTGATAACGGGCACTCGACAAGGTTGTTATCGGACACACACACACACACACACACACACACACACACACACACACACACAAACACACACACACACACAGTGTACAGGACCATGACATAGGTCATGGATCCGTTAGATATCCTCAGCCTGTTCACAGGGTCACAGTCTAGTGGTGTGTGCGACGTGTGCGTACGTGTGTACATCAAAGAGAGGGGAGAGAGATAAGGGCAAGACTACTCAGGCTTGCAGTCCTTTGCTCTCCTCTCCTCGTCTCGGCCATATACCTCTTCCTCTGGCCCTATCTGGCCCTCCATGGATTACCTGTTGGCCCCGCAGGGTGTCAAGCTGTCAATCCCCTGGAGGCTCCTCAAGGCATGCTTCCACCCTGTGAGGGAACCCCACCGCCAAGGAAGAAGAGCCACACATCCTACTATAGAAATGTGCCACGTCTCTGTCTGTCTGCATGCACGTATAACTCGAGAACCGTTTGACCCACCCACTTCACGTTCGACACACGCGTTCCGCACCCCCACGGGGAGGGCAGTGCCCGGTATCGAGTTGGTCGGACCCACGGTTCTCCAAGAATCCGCCACAAAAGGCTCTGGTCAGGCTCTGCCTGCAGTGGGCCTAATGAGGCCAAGTCCTTTCACCTGGGCCAGGCTCTGCCAGTGGGCCTATAATGAGGCCAACTCCTTTCACCTGTGCAATTTCCAGCCTCTGCCTCAGCCAATTGAGGCTCAACCAATCGGGCTCTGCCAGTGGGCCGAATTGAATGCCAAGTATACACTTTTCAGTTTGCAGTCTTCACTCACAGGCACATACACCACCTAATTGGCTAACATTGGCTTTCAAAGTTTGCAGGACTGGCCCGTTTTTGAACAAAAAGCCTCAAATCATGAACGCAATTTACGTGAAATCTTTCACAGACTTTCCTACTATAGGCTGAGGAATATATATCCCATTCCCTTTTCACATTGGCCTGTTATAGCGTGTTTTTGCAAAAACACATTTTTGGAAATGAAAAATGCCTCAAATCATCCAATTTCCATTTAACCCATTCTGAACGGGAGCGCATTTTGGTGTCGGCATCATGTTATGCTTTAGCTATTGAAAAATAGCAGATCTACAAGCTCATAGCGCGCCACCGAGTGGCGCGCTATGAGCTTGTAGGTCTGCTATTTTTGAAAAATCGAAGAACGACTGACATTTTTACAATCTGATCTCAGGTCAGAATTGGTTGATCAGACCAGTGTGTGTGTCCAGTGGAAACCTCGTATGAATCTGATCTCAGGTCAGAATGGGTTAAGGCATAAGAACAAATGGCACCCTTTTCACATTGGCCTATTATAGCGCCACCAGGAGGCCACAACCTGACCTGGCCTGGTGGAGACCAGGCCCCGAGGGGCACTTTTTCTAGTTTAGTTTAGTTTAGTTTATCTTTTTTAGCACATAGTTATAAAACAATAGACAATACATATCAATGAACAAAATACTGTGCAAGGAAAGGAAGAAGCCAGCTGGCTTATTTGGAATCCTTTCCTGTATGGAAGATATCATTGATTAAAACAGATTAAAAGTTCAATAAGATATAAGAACAAGACAAACACAAATTGACAAAGGGAGCAGCTGTGCAATAAAGAAATAAAAACACAGAGACTGCACAAAAAAGGGCAATAAACAATTCACAACAACAGAAACACAAAAGAAAAGAGAACACACATCAAGCATGTAAACTAAAGCGAGGAAGAAATAAGACATTGCTTTAGATGTTTCTTGAATATTGGCAAAAGGATAATGAGGACTTTAGTGATGCATCTAGAGAATTCCACAAAACGAGGGCCTCTGTAAGTTTGATGAATGATTGATGTTTTGAAGTACGACAAAAAGGTAATTCAAAATCATCTCTTTGCCTTGTGGGGAGTGAATGTCAGAAGTAGCACGAAAACAAATATGAACAGAAGAGGAAATGCATTTTTTTTAATCTAATTTAAACATAAATAAATAAACTTGGCAATGATGTCATTCTTGTACTCCTTTCTAGGGAAAGTCCCATGTTTAGGAGTTCCTACTATACAGTATGTACAGTATGGGGTTTTGGGGGAACATTTTTGGAAATAATGCCATGCCCAAAATTGGGATACAAGGCAGGCTCAAAGTGGTTAAGAGAGACACCACTTTTCCCCCTTTTTACCTCCTTTATGCTGAATTCCTGTTCTGTTCTTTGGCTATTTTGTACTTAGTCTCTAAATGTTTTGATGAATTGAACAAGGTGGACCCCTCTTGTAAACGAGTGTAATGCTTTATTGGGGTCGTCCACTGTCACACTCAATGTCTTTGTATTGAGTTGGTGCTTGAAACGTACTGTAATTCTGCAAACTGTTAATAATCAATCAATATTAGGCGGGTTAGCATATCTATAGCAACACCGATAAGGAGCACCAGAGCGGACATGGGGTCTCTGAGCTAGTGCTCGCTAGCGCTCGCTAGCGCTCGCTAGCATTCCTGTGGTGTTTTGGAGTGCAGAGGTTGTTCCGGGCACAGAACATGCACAGAAATAGTAGAAACCCATGTATTATAGCTATGGCTGTACCCATGTCTTCCCCCCCCCTCCCTGCAGCTCTGGTGGAGGACCTGCTGAAGAGCCCGGTGGTGAGGGTCGCCGCCGCCGGGGGCGGGGGCGGTGGCGGTGGTGCCGCGGGCTGGTCGTCGTGGGAGACGTGGTCCAGCTGCTCCCAGAGCTGTGCCAAGGGCTACCGGACGCGCCGGCGCTCCTGCTCCACGGCCGAGGGCA
>NC_137877.1:37471622-37537310 GCF_963924005.1 Protomyctophum bolini | reverse complement strand
ATGGGTTAATGAATATTGAGCAGGACTCTTGGCTCGCTGTTCTTTTATAGAACAGGGAGATACAGCTCATGGCAGAGAGGCAACTGGCCCATTAACCCATTCTGAACGGGAACCCATTTTGGTGTTATAGCATCATGTTATGCTTTAGCTATTGAAAAATAGCAGATCTACAAGCTCATAGCGCGCCACCGAGTGGCGCGCTATGAGCTTGTAGGTCTGCTATTTTTGAAAAATCAAAGAACGACTGACATTTTTTTAAATCTGATCTCAGGTCAGAATGGGTTAATCAGACCAGTGTGTTGTCCAGTGGAAACCTCGTATGAATCTGATCTCAGGTCAGAATGGGTTAAAACCCATTTAGACCCGAGGACGATTCTACTAAAATGTTCTTCTGAATCTTTTCTGTATTTATTATAATAATACTGATTGCTAGATAAACCCAGGCTCGTTTCCGTTCAAAAATTGAAATGCATTATAATCATTAGTCCATGAAGAGCGGGAGGGATTATACAAAGTAGGGCTACCACTGTTGACATCAAAATCACTATCACCAAATCAGTTGAGACATTTCCATAAAAGCCCCTATTTATGATGAGAAAGCCTGATTGTTCAAAATTGTGTATTTTTGGTGCAACTCCCCCCAACCCCCCACCTCTCTCTCTCTCTTATTAGCAGGCAGCAGTGCAGCACTATCCCTCTCTCTGTTTCTGGCACAACAGCGCCCCTACTGGTACTCATAGTCATATACTGGTGCTCATTAACCAACCATAGGTGAACACAGGCATAGGTGAACACGGACGTTGGTATTCCTTGGAGTGGTTGCACCACTCAAAAATCGTGAAAATGTGGCGCTAATCTTTGAATATATTCTTTCAGAGCGAACATTTTTTACCTCAAATCCTTGCTTCTGGGGGGGGGGGGGGGGGGGGGGGTCCCTGGAACAACATATTTTCAGATAGGGGTCGGTGGCCAAATACATATAATATTTTTGGGGGTCCTCGGCATGAAATATTGAGCACCACCATCGATACAGAAACATGAGGATATTTCAGAAAACTGTCAGGATTCAGAAGACTTTTTTTTTTAATTTCGACGTCAGGCCTAAATGGGTTATTTATAAACGTTTGACTCGTCTCGACTTGAAAACATACGGAGAGAGACTGTCTGTGCTTGTCGTGCTCGTTAGTGAACTGAAGTCCTCGTGCCCCCCCCCCCCCCCACCCCCCCTCCGGTGAGCTTTTTTCAGCCCCCGGGTCCCGTATTGTTGTCACCTGTACTACTGGGCTCTGGCTGGCGCAACAACCACCCACAACCACACTATAGTGTAAAGGCTTGAGGATGCAGTTGTCAGGCAGCAGCTGTCATTAGCTATAGCTTCCACCTGCCTGTATAATGGCAACCGCGGGAGGAGAAGAACTTGGCACTAGTGGGAGAGAGTGAGCGTCATGAATATTTATGAGGGGGATCTGGAAATTGTATCTTCCTATTGACTAAAACAAAGGAGGGAGAAAAAAGAGAGAGCGCGCGTGTGTGTGTGTGTGTGTGTGTGAGAGAGGGAGAGAGATGGAGGGAGAGAGAGAGAGAGCATGTCCCATTCTCTCAAAGTATTACTCATCATTCCAGTTGATTGGCTTTGTGATGTGAAGGTTAATCAGACCGTGGAGAGAGGTGGGCAAAGACAGAGGCAATGGGTTTAACCCATTCTGACCTGAGATCAGATTCATACGAGGTTTCCACTGGACACACACTGTTCTGATGAACCCATTCTGACCTGAGATCAGATTCATACGAGGTTTCCACTGTGGACACACACTGGTCTGATTAACCCATTCTGACCTGAGATCAGATTCTATAAAAATGTCAGTCGTTCTTCGATTTTTCAAAAATAGCAGACCTACAAGCTCGTAGCGCGCCACTCGGTGGCGCGCTACGAGCTTGTAGATCTGCTATTTTTCAATAGCTAAAGCATAACATGATGCTAGCACCAAAATGGGTTCCCGTTCAGAATGGGTTAAAGAAAAAGGAAGCACGCACACACACACACAAACACACACACGCACGCACGCACACGCACGCAGACATTATACGCTCACATGGGATTGGACGTGGATCTGATATGATTATTCTGGCTGCCGTTAAACCCGCGCATGCATGCAGGCAGGCAGAGACGAGGAGTATATGTCCTCTTTGCCCCGGTGTCTGCATTATACTTTTAAAAAAGAAACGATGCTAGGCTGGCAAACTATAGTGAGAGAGAGATAAAGCAGAGGTTAAATCACAATCTCTGCTTCCCCCCCCCCCCCCCTTTGCAGAACAGAGTCTCATTAATTCATTCTCGGCGGGAACCCGCTGTCGCTGTCGCTGCTTTTCATGAAAATGTAGTGCAAATCTTTGAATATATATTCTTTCAGAGCGAACGTTTTTTAACTCAAATCTTTGCTTCTGGGGGCGTCCCTCCACTAGAACAACATATTTTCAGATGGGGGTCGGCGGCCAATTACATATATTTTTGGGGGTCCTTGACATCAAAATGTTTGAGAACGACTGACATAGAAACATGGGTTTTTTTCAGAAAACTGTCATGATTTAGAAGACATTTGTAGAATCGTCCTCAGGTCTAAATGGGTTAAGAAAGCACGTTGCAATACATGTAGACACAGATGTACAGACACACGCGCACACACACACACACACACACACACACACACACACACGCAGTATGTATCTGGAGCTCAGAATCCTCTGCCAGGTTCTCTCAGCCCACGACTACCGGTATTAGCATTGCCAAGTAAAAAACCCCTCCTGTGGTCTCGCCTGCTGAACCCTGACCCACCCGTCTATACCAAACATCGTACATGATACGGTTACCAACAGATACGTGTCATTTTCCTTTGTATATGCAGAACAATACTTGCCTGAGATTATGAGCCAGGAGAAGAAGAAGAAGAAGAATAAGAATAAAAGTAAAAAAGATATGATTTCACATTCCAAAAGCCTGATTGTTCACGACATGCAATGATGACCCACATCTCTCTGGTTTCATCATCCATTGGCCGACTGCCCGATCATGTGACGGTATGTGTGTGTGTGTGTGTGTGTGTGTGTGTGTGTGTGTGTGCGGTCTTTTGTTTGTGTGTGTTGTACCGTTTAGTTGTGTGGTGCTGAGTTACGTGTCTCATCATGTCTATAATCGACCAACCAATACTACTACAATTCCAATTAGAAGCCCCACCCCCTCCCAACAACTATTGCCAAGGAAATTAATAGCGTGTAGTCGATTTCGTCGATGAAAACCAAGACGAAAAATGTTCGTCGACTAACTTTTTTCCCCTGACAAAAACTAAATGGAAACTAAGCTATGACGACGACTAAAACTAAGACATAAATATACTGACAATTTCGTCAACAAATAAAAACTAGACTAAAATGTCAGGAAGGGGACTAGTGGACAAGAGATCCACTATAACTCATTTTACACTTGGTTGCTTGCTGAAAATAGCAGATCTACAAGCGCTGCGACACGTTGAGGGCTTGTAGATCTGCTATTTTAAGCAAGTGAAAAGAATCTGTCATTACGAAGGCCAGCCAAAATACATTTTAGTCGACTAAATCAACTGTAGATTTAGTCGACTGAAACCAGACTATAGCCCTAAAACATTCCGGGTGACTAAAATGTGACTAAAACTAAATGAAAGCTATATTCAAGAGACTATAATGACTAAAACTAAAATCTAAACGTGCTGTCCAAAAACAACGGCGTCTTACCGGTGCAGTAGAAGGAGAGGAAGAAGAGCATCAGGCCCGTGACCAGGTTGCCCAGGAAGGTGACCACGCCGCAGGTGATGCCCTCGGGCACCGGGTACACCGTCTCGATGAACAGCTCGAAGAAGATGGGCACGCTGCTGTTGATGAAGATGCCCACCAGGATGCAGGAGGTGTACAGGGTGGCTGCGGAGGAGGAGGAGGAGGAGGGCACAGGGGGGAGAGAGAGGCACGACAATGAATACATTATTCCATTTAGACCGGAGGACGAAAAAAAAAACCTCATGTCGGTTGGTTCTCAATATTTCATGTCAAGGGTCCAGGCGGTGGCGTAACCGTCTGGGCAAACCGACTGGTAATCCAGTCGCAGTGTGCCGCGGGTTCGACTCCCGAGCCCGACGCGGCCTTTACTGCATGTCATCCCCCCATCTCTCTCCCGTTTCCTGTCAGCCTACTGTCTGTCCCTTGAAAAAAACCAATATATATATATTTTTTTTAATATATATATATTTCATGTCAAGGACCACAAACATTATACTGTATGTATTTGGTCGCCGACACCCATCTGAAAATATGTTGTTCCAAGGACAACCCCAGAAGCAAAGATTTGAGTTACAAACATTCGCTCTGAAAGAATATATTTTTATATTCAAAGATGTGTGGCACATTTTCACGATTTTTCAAAAATAGCAGACCTACAAGTTCATAGCACAGCACTCGGTGCCGCGCTATGAGCTTGTATAGCTGCTATTTTTCAACAGCTAAAGCACCAAAACGGGTTCCCCGTACAGAATGGGTTAACTGAATGTATGGCACCGTTATCTACATTCGTTCGTGGCAAAGCCGTGGTCCCCCGTGGCGAACGCGAAAGACGAATGAAAGGTTTTGTGACATACATTTTCATTTCTTTTTGTTTTTTTTCTTTTAGGTTTTATGACCTCTGTCGTGGCTAAACTAAATCTGGCCCAATGCCTCATTCAGTTGAGTCACGGTAGCGTTTTGGACTCACCAAAAAAGTATTTCTTGACGTGCTCGCCTGGTTCCCTGACAGCAGCAGCACTCACATAATTTGCATTAAATAATAATAAACGCCAAAATTCACCCGTGTGTCTACTGTTTGTGTATTGTCTGAATTCCTACCGTTTCTAAATGTTCTGTGTTCTTTCAGTGACGACAGCGATACGGTAAGAACTGTCGCATCTCTAGCGGTCCAAAACACACCGGCTAACACATGTATGTCCTATTTTATCAATGAGTTATAGGTGCCCAGCCCACCGCCAATGATTCAACTGCCCTCTTGTGGCCTGGCGGTGCAACAACACCACCACCACCATATAAGTAATAATTTAAAAAAAAATCTAAAAACACCCACATACGACCTCAATTACACCCACACGACCTGAACTTTGAACATTCACTGGATTTTCTGTGGTCTGGGGGTTTTCTCTGTGTGTTCTGAAGCCTGTTGAGCTGCAACAGTAGGCGTTCCCGCATAACTTGCGGGTATGATGAGGAAGTTGTCACGGAAGCCTCTATGGTAGATATACAGGCTCACATGCGTGTTGTTGTGAGTTTATAGATCTGCAATATTTTGAACACTTTTGAATCGTTTTGTCAATAATGCCTATAACAAAATAAGGAAAGTAGGAAGAAATAGGTTAATCACTTAGAAAACAGCCCAACAAGAGCTACACCATTTTCAGGGTCCGAGATTTGGTGTAGAAAACAAGGGGACCAAGGATAGAGCCCTGGGGGCCCCCGGTCAATACAACGTATATATAAGCCAGAGTTGGGCAACTTGGATGATTAAGAGGGCCACTACATTTCACTAAAAACTATATGCCTACAGTCATTAATGTCTACTTTAACCCCCAATGTCTTATCCTAAGAGCTAAATGTATGGTTAAAGTCGTGTAATGCTGTAACGCTTTATTTCTATTGTTTTATCCCAGTAAGTGCCTCTTAACTGATGTATTGCCCTTTTTATATGCCACTGGAAAGCACTTTGTAACTCCGTTTTGAAAAGCGCTTCATAAATAAAGTTTATTATATTATTATAATCAATCCATGGGGCACGTGACTCCGTGACACGTCTTTCTCCATAGAAAGCTCTGAAAGCGAAGTAAACGATGTAAGGAACCACTGTGTATACGGTGTATCTGTATTAAACCTGAATTTCTTCAATTTCTGTCCCGTTATTTTGGAGCTGCGTCTCTGCGCCGGTATTATAATGCCTAGTTTATATTGAATTTATTAATGCCATGCATAAACAATATTGTTTATCGCGTTCATGGAGATATAAGCATCACCAGGTGTGCACCCGTAAAAGTACAGGTAACTGTGAAAAACAGCTATACACTTTTTTTTTGGGTTGTTGCTTTTCTGCCTTTACTGATCGATACAAGTGGAGAATGACAGGAAAGAGGGAGAGAGAGAAGAGGGGGGAGAGACATGCAGCAAAGGTCGTCATGATTGTAATGCAGCCTTTTTTCTTTTACTTTTTGTCCTTTTTCTTTCCCGTATTGTCTTGTTAGTTGAGTTTTTTGTTTGTGTCTGTTCTTCCTTCAATAAAAATTAAGTGGAAAAAAAAAAAAAGGTCGTCATGATGAACGGGACTCGAACACGCGACGCGCCAGAGCCTATAATAATATGTGGGATCATGCGCCTGGCCCACTAGGCCAGTGGGTGCCCAAGACTTCTTTTTTTTTAATAATCGGGAGAAAAGCCAAGAGGAAAATGGTTCTGGAATTGATTTCTCTCTACAGTTGCCCTTTCTTGATTTCCGTACACTGCTAATAATAATAAGACAAAGGATTCTCCTAGCTAGAACAGCTGTTCAAACAGTGAAGGTCAGTCAGGCTGGGAACACAAACAAAAACAACAAGACAAGACTTTTTCATTTTTTTTTAAATCTCCTAGCCACCTTTAATCCAGCATGAATGAACCAGCGCTCTGCGCTGCTTCGCTTCACTTCATCAGTCCTAGGATAACCCATTCTGACCTGAGATCAGATTCATACGAGGTTTCCACTGGACACACACTGGGTCTGATTAACCCATTCTGACCTGAGATCAGATTCTAAAAAATGTCAGTCGTTCTTCGATTTTTCAAAAATAGCAGACCTACAAGCTCGTAGCGCGCCACTCGGTGGCGCGCTATGAGCTTGTAGGTCTGCTATTTTTCAATGGCTAAAGCACGACATGATGCTAACACCAATATGGGTTCCCGTTCAGAATGGGTTAAAAAGAACAGAATTGCACTCCTCCACAGCAATGGGCCAAATTCAATTTTGGAGTTAACATTGTGTGTGGCTCTCGGTCTGCCATCAATTTAAAAAATATCTGCACTGGGGCCTGATGTCTTTGTTGTCACAAAGAAGACATCAGTTTTTTTGTCCTTTTGTGACTAAAAGGTACTTTAGTACAGTACCTGCAGTACTGTACAGTAATCGACGGGCATGGATTAATGCAGACGTTGTCGCCTGGTTCAACGGCAGGTCAGCTCCAGGTCTGCGTAAAAAGTTAAACAGAATCCAGGTCTGGTCTGGTCTGGTCGTGTGCACCAAACGAGCACGACAATTTCCCGGTTCCCGGTTCGAACCCCCAGCTTCCCCTGCAGGGTTAGTGTCGAAGTGTCCATGAGCAAGACGCAGAAGAACCCTGCAATCTGCTCCGGATGAGCAGGTTGGTTGGCCTTGCATGGTTTCCTTCACCATCGTTGTGTGAATGTGTGAAAGTAATTTTGGAGCTATAAAAATGCACCAAACATTTACCAACATTATTAACCTACTAGTCTGTGAAAGACTAGAGTTGTTCCAATACCGATACTGGTATCGGTTACTCGGGCCGATACGACCCTCAAGTACTCCTACTCTGTACTCGGATACTTTGGCCCAAAGTACCAAAACATCCAATTGACAAGACACTAGGCTGAATGAATGCAACGGGAGCCAAGTCTGACCCAACAAACACTGCAGCAAATCGGCAAAAAAACTGCCGATCTACAAGCATAAATGACAAAGTGTAGATCGGAGATCCATCTGCATCATGACAAAAAAGGGGGTAAAAAGAGCGGTTACTCAACAAAAATAAAGTACTCGTATAGGTACTCGGTATCGGAGAGTACAAAAAAAATGAAGTACTTGTACTGTCTAAAAAAAAGTGGTACCGCGGGAAAACTATTATGAAAGAGCATGGACGGAAAGGCCATGTGAGCAATAAGCAATAAACAAACCACAAAACAAAAATGAACAAACCGCTTTCCCACAGTCACATTATACGCAGCTGTGCTATGGACAATACGGCAGGGGCTTTGATAATGAGGGAAACAATGGTGCATTCTATTCAGGTTTTAAACTCCCTGCTGTGAAGAAGACTGGCTCCGTTTCTCCACCGATTTCCTCAGAGTGAACCACATTTAGGTCATCCATTTTTCCAAAAGCATATTATTCGTCATTAGAGAGAACTGCTCAATGCCAAAAGCGTGACGCATTCATTGTGGAATGCATGATGGTTGCCTGTAAGGCATGCACGTGCATGGTGCGCCGGTTAGGGGCTTTCACTTCTACTGATTTTTTACTAGTTGACTATAGTTTGCCGTGAAGAAAATGCCAGCACTCATTAGATGTCCTTTTCACACCTGATTGTATTTACCTCTGACGAGAGTGAACGACGTACGTAGGCGTTTCAGCCTGGTTGGCCTTATCCTCAGTGTTGTCGGCACTGAGGATAAGGCCTCGTGATGAAATCATGTAAAAAGGACATTCAAACTTCATTTCATCCTGTATCTTCGAGCCTTGTACCTAGAAGGATATTGTTCTGACCTGGAGTCTGCTTCGGCAGTACTTTTTCCCCCTAGTTTACTAGTTTAACTAGTTTAACTAGGCCTACCCATTATGTATAAAAATAAAATAATAATAAAAAAATAAACAGTTTGACTCCATAAAACGTGTTATTACCCGCATTTAAATCAAATATTCTACGCTGCCAATATTGTTTTATTACCTTTAGAACATACGCTTAAGTATTTGGTCCGTGAAAATCTTTTTTGAATTTTTGTTTCTTCATGTCATATGAAAGCAGGGAATCATATAGCTTCAAATTGACATATTGGTTGTTCAGATTGACCCACCAGTTTTGGAGATATGTCTTATAGAGTGATGTCTTGCAGAGAAACAGCGAGTTGAGAAAACAGGCTTGAAAGGTTCACTTCTGTGGTCTCTAACATTACACCTATAGCTACATGTTTAAGCATTTATTTCATATTTACATTTACATTACCATTTCAGCTCTGAGTCTACTAAGAGTCTGCCTGTGCCATGAACTCATTTTGGATAAAATATATAAATAAATTGAGTTTTTCCTTCTCTGGTGAAAAGCTGAAGGTTGCATGATGGCAGTCAAATCTGGTCACATATTAAATTGGGAGGCCTTTGGTCTGCAGTGCACACTCTGCCTCCGGCGGACATGACGACAGCGACCGAGAAGCCACCACCTGCCGCGCAGCGTTCAGAGAGCCCCGGCTCCAACCACAGAGAGCAGGTATCAAACGTATACCGTTTCACCCTCCGGGGTTTCAACCCTCCTCACATTATTATTACATCGGGTTCACAGCCTTCAACTCCCAGAAGGCTGCGTGAGATAAGAGGTGTTGAAGTATAGACTAGAGAGCACTGGAACCTTAGTGGTCTCCTTCCCTGTGAGGACTGCTTTTTTATCCCACTTTTATTCCAACCCATTTTTTCACCCAGTGTCAATTATCTAATGTAAGGCGGTGCTTTTCAGAGTAAAATCGGCCATATCTGCTGGGACTCTAGCGTCGCTTTGGCGTTTGACCACTTTCAACCGTTACTTATTTTAAACTTTAACCGTTGAAAAATAGCAGATGGACAAGCTCCTATAGCTATAGGAGCTTGGAGCTTGTAGGGCTGCTATGTTTTTGAAAAATCGTGAAATGTGGCGCAAAATCGAACGTATTAACTCAAATCTTTGCTTCTGGGGGGGTCCCTGGAACAACATATTTTCAGATGGGAGTCGGCGGCCAATTACATATAATCTTTAGGGCACTTGACGTGAAATAGTTTGAGAACCACTGACATAGAAACACGGGTTTTTCCAGAAGATATTTTGTAGCACCTGTGGTCTCAGGCCTAACTTAATGGGTTATTAATAGACTGACAGCGGGTGGTGCCAAGGCTGGGAGAATGGCGATGGATGATCATGGCGAGAATCAGCAGGTTTTGAAATGTATGCACTGGTTTTTTGGACGAGAGAGGAGAGAGGAGAGAGAGAGAGAGAACTGCCAAGGAAGAGGAGAGACTCGTCTCTCCACTATAGGGTCCCCCTAATAGGTCCGACGCTAGTGATGTGTCTCTCGCTAATGGACTGGCACTGCTGAATATGTATTGGAACCCAACCACGGGACTGGAATACAAACACGGGCTAGTACCTCTGTGTCTATATACCGCTTAATGAATCCCTTACATTATTCAACAGGGGAGCTTAAAAAGCCAGACGTCGCAATCCATCCGATGTCGAGGCAGCTAAATTAATTTGTCGGCAGTACGTATACGACATTGCCTTTGAAATGCAGTATTTTGTGCCTTCGCAGCGCGGCTGTGGAGAGAGACCGGCGGTGGAGGGCAGGTGGGTGTCAGAACTCACCTGTGGTGGAGGCCAGGTGGCTGTCAGAACTCACCTGTGGTGGAGGGCAGGTGGCTGTCAGAACTCACCTGTGGTGGAGGGTAGGTGGCTGTCAGAACTCACCTGTGGTGGAGGGTATAGGTGGCTGTCAGAACTCACCTGTGGTGGAGGGCAGGTGGCTGTCAGAACTCACCTGTGGTGGAGGGCAGGTGGCTGTCAGAACTCACCTGTGGTGGAGGGTAGGTGGCTGTCAGAACTCACCTGTGGTGGAGGGTATAGGTGGCTGTCAGAACTCACCTGTGGTGGAGGGCAGGTGGGTGAACCTGGTGAGGCAGGTGAGGGTGAACCAAGTGGAGGCGAGCGAGGCGCCGGCCAGCATCAGCACCAGGATGAGCTTCAGCATGCCTCGGATGGAGTCGGCAAACCTGGGACAGAGGAAGGGGGAGAGAGAGGACGTTTTAAACCCATTTAGGCCCGACGTCAACATTAAAAAAACAAGAACTGTCTTCTAAATCCTGAAAAACCTTATGTTTCTGTATCAGTGGTGCTCGATATTTCATGTCAAGGACCCCAAAAACTATATGTAATATTATGCCCCCCCCATCAGAAAATATGTTGTTCCAAGGACCTCCCCAGAAGCAAAGATTTGATTTCAAATGTTCACTCTGTAATAATATGCAAAGATTAGAGGCACATTTTCACGATTTTTCAAAAATAGCAGACCTACGGTACAAGCTCATAGCGCGGCACTGTAGATCTACTGTTTATCAATAGCTAAAGTATAACATAATGCTTTAAAACACCAAAAGGGGTTCTCGCCCAAAATGGGTTAAACCCATTGAGACCAGTGTTGATTCCGTCGACTAAAACTAGGACGCAGAAATGTTCGTCGACTACCTTTTTCCACTGACGAAAACAAAATGGAAACTAAATGAAAACTAAAGACTAAATATACTAACAATTTCGTCCACAAATAAAAACTAGACTTAAAATGTTAGGAAAAGGGACTAGTGGAGATCCAGTATAGGTCATTTTACACTTGGTTGCATGCTGAAAATAGCAGATCTACAAGCCCACAGTGGGCTTGTAGATCTGCTATTTTCAGCAAGTGAAAAAAAAACATATTACGACGGCATCAAGGCCCACTAAAATATTTTTTTTTTACTAAATAAACTGTAAAATCGTATGATATCGTATGAACACCAAGACATTCCAAGTAAAATAAAAACTATTCAAGAGCATATAACTAAAACTTGCTGCCAAAAACAACACTGATTGAGACCCGAGACCGGATTCTACAAAAAATTCTATACCCATGTTTCTAATATATATTATATATATACTATATATATATATATATATAGAGGAAGCACGTTCGTAGTGCATCGAAAAGTGCTATAAAAATGTTAATTATATAAGTGGTTCTCAAACTATTTCATGTCAAGGAGGACCTCAACACCCACACACACACAGCTCAACAGCACCACAGGGAACGAGGCACAGACAGACAGACAGTGGCAGCGCGTTAAGAGACGGTACGCCGAGCAACGACAGCAGACCTGGAGAGGTGCAGAGGAGGCATCCTTCACAGAGAGACACAGAGAGAGAGAGACCTAGCATCTGCCTCACGTTTGGCTCCGTGTCATAATCTATTAGCGGGGAGACGAGAGACGCGTACCATTTCAAGATGGATCGTTTTGCCGCCTCACCACTTGTCGTCAA
This sequence comes from Protomyctophum bolini, assembly GCF_963924005.1. Taxonomy (NCBI): domain Eukaryota; kingdom Metazoa; phylum Chordata; class Actinopteri; order Myctophiformes; family Myctophidae; genus Protomyctophum; species Protomyctophum bolini. The sequence goes on along the minus strand of NC_137877.1, from coordinate 37,525,185 downwards.
GAGTGTGTGTGGTGCCCGAGTTGAGAGAGAGAGAGAGAGAGAGAGAGAGCTCTTCGTCGTGTGTGCCGTGCAGACAGACAGACAGACAGACAGACAGACAGACAGACAGACAGACAGACAGACAGACACCACCGGTGTTTATTTAATTGGTGGCAGCAGCAGAGCAGGTGGTGAGCAGCAGAGACGGAGGCTCTCGTCTCTCTCAAAGACACTCTGGTTCTGGTACTGTTGTGTTGCTGTGTTTGTGTTTGCCCTCGCCGTCCGTTACCTCTGCCTCTCTGTCCTCTAGGGTACGTATACCAGTCATACACAAGCCTGTGGTGAGGAAATAATTACACTAATTACCTGCCTCAGCCCGTAAGGCAGAGAGATGTTTTCGCCCCGGTGCGAGTGTGCGTGCGCATGTGTGTGCGTGCTAGTCACTGGCACCAGCCCTGGGCCTTTAACTTATTGAAATCATAGGTTGTATAATCAAAATAATTCCCTGGATTCCTTGACGCAACTCCCCATAATATAGGCCATGCACAATTATGCCTGACTACACTTTCTGGAATGTTGTTATTTTCTTTAAAAAAAAAACACACTCGTGATAATGGTACTTCAGTACACTAACAGATATTAGTCACATTATAGACACTACCTCTGTCTAGGGCTTTAAGCAACTAGTCGACTATTAAATTCACTAGTCGACTATTTTGTAGGCCTCAAGATCAGGTAGATTATGGTTATAGTCACCAATGTACGCAGTTTTTAAATATTTATTATATTTTATCTGAAAAAAAATCATTAACATGGTGAAACACATCTTGATGACATCATTAAGATGTGATTCACCGTGTTAATGATTTTTCTCAGACCTCCAGTTCTAGGAAACACAGAATGTGTGGAATTTTGTTTTATTATTTCCACACAACAGCTCTAAAAAGGTATATTAATGACATAAATAAAATGTTGAAAATAAGTGGAATGCTCCTTTTTAAGCTGGATTTCCTCCATCACTGGTAAAGGGTTCTGTCGAGATAAAAGCAAAAAAGTGTTTGTTCTCTGGGGCTGGACAGCAGGAGGGAGTTCAGGATCGAGGACAAAATGACCATTTACCCACGACGACTAGTATGGTTTCACCGTCTCTCTCTCGCTCTCTCTCTCATGATCTCCCCATCTGCCACATGGCTGGCAGGCATACATCTATACAAGCCTTTCCACCCCACCGTCGGGTACCGACAGTAGCCAAGAGAGAGGACTAAATCCTGGGGTCGTCCACAGCGAGCCAAGCCCTATCGCTCTGGACTGGAGGATCAGCGATCACTCCCAATCTAAACCTCAAGCCAAAAAAAAGCCATACTGTAAGTAGCTTTGTTTTCCTGGCTTCGACTGCTCCAGAATGGACTGATTGTCTGACTGCTGCATGGCAGGGTTGAACCGTGGTCACAGACGGAATCAAACTCTGCTGTTCAGCAGTGTTGTTGTTGGCAGCAAATGTTATGATTTTAGTTTTAAGTCATAGTCTCTTGAATATTTCATTTAGTTTCAGTCACATTTTTAGTCACCTGGAAGGTTTTAGTCGTGTTAGTGTAGTTTTAGTCGACTGAATCTATGTTTGATTTGATCAAACAAAATGTATTTTGGCGGTGCCTTGATGCCGTAATGAGTGGGTTATTTTTTTACTTGCTGAAAATAGCCGATCTACAAGCCCATCTCTTTCCACTAGTCCCTTCCTAACATTTTAGTCTAGTTTTTATTGGTTGACGAAATTGTCAGTATATTTAGTCTTAGTTTTAGTCAATCATAATTTAGCTTTCATTTAGTAATAATGCCTTTTTTTTTTTTTTTTTTTTACTATTTTGAAAAACATTTTTGAATAGTTCAACTATCCAAGCTACATTGACACGTTGTGAGCTTGTAGACTGGCCATTTTAACTATTCAAAAATGTTTTGCAAAATAGTAAAAAAAGAAGGGAAAAAAAAGGCAAAGAAGTTTAGGGATAAGGGGTTTAGTGGTGACAAAATGGAGCCCTCTTCTGCACAATGGGCCCTAGCCATGGTCCTTCAGTTATCGGGGAAGAAAGTCATTAGTTTGTGTAATGTTGATTGAATCGAGTGCAGCTTGTGTTGCTCCTGCCCCGCTCTTCAACGCGTGCGAGTCTGCATACAGAATATTATAGCCACGTCGAGTCCACTGCACACGGGCCATCGCACCTACCTACAGTCCTACACGGACACGACTTAGTATAATCAACAGTGTTTAGTGCATTATATCCTGCCTCTCATCTCAACGATTTATTTAAAATACCCGTTCGAGAGAGGGGGAGCCTATTCCCCAAGCTAAATGAGGATAAGACAGAAGTTCTCATAATCGGTTGTAGTGAGCAGAAAGAATCAATAATAAGCAGACTTGGCAACCTGACTGTAGAAAGTAACAGTACAGTAAAGAACCTGGGGGTCATTATTGATTCTGAATTGAATTTTAATTCACACATTAATCATGTTACCAAGATTGCCTTTTTTCACCTTAGAAATATTGCAGGAATCAGAGCCTTTGGACGATGCAAAAACGCTAATCCACACCTTTGTTTTTTCTCGGCTTGAATACTGCAATGCACTTTTTTCTGGACTGCCTAAGAAAACAACTGACAGATTACAACATGCAGCAGCCAGAGTTTTAACTAGAACTAAGATGAGAGAACATTTTACTCCAGTTTTGGCTTCACTGCACTGGCTTCCGGTTGTTTTTAGGATTGATTTTAAAAGTATTTTACTTGTGTATAAAGCTCTCAATAGTCTCGCACCTTCCTACCTACATGACTGCCTGCCTAAATATGTCCCAAACCGCCCCCTAAGGTCTTCCACTGCTGGCCTGCTCGCTTTGCCTAAAAAAATGGCAACTAAAAAATACGGGGAAGCAGCTTTTTGCTTCTACGGGCCGACGGCATGGAACAAACTCCCACTGTACCTTCGACAGGCAGCCTCTGTAGACCTTTTTAAAGCACAGCTCAAGACCCACTTCTACACCCTTGCTTTTAATTGATCTTTTATTTTTTTGTTATTCATGTCCTCACTGTATTGCATTACTGTTTTTTTCATGTTTATGCCTTGCTTTTCTTTTTTTCTCCATTGCTCTGTAAAGCACTTTGAGCTGCAGTTCATGTCATGAAAGGTGCTATACAAATAAAGTTTTATTATTATTATTATTATTATTATTATTCCCCCAAAAAACCAAGAGAGCCATGATTTGATTGAGCCTATAGTTTCTCACTGTTGCATAATCCATGTTTTGATTTGCAAAACGGCAACCTTGTGTTCGTTCAGCAGGTATTCGGAGCAGACGTGGAGTTTAAATTTAAATCCGAGAGTGTGTACTACACATTTATATTTGTGTGCACTCCGATTTAAATGAAACACTCAAGATGTTCCTGTGTACGGATCATCCCACGGGGACATTTTCAGAATGTAGACAACATGGGTGGTACTGTACTGCGGTTTTGTGAGTTAACCCATTCTGAACGGGAACCCATTTTGGTGTTGGCATCATGTCGTGCTTTAGCTATTGAAAAATAGCAGATCTACAAGCTCATAGAGCTTGTAGGTCTGCTATTTTTTGAAAAATCGAAGAACGACTGACATTTTTAGAATCTGATCTCGGGTCAGAATGGGTTTATCAGACCAGTGTGTGTCCAGTGGAAACCTCGTATATGAATCTGATCTCAGGTCAGAATGGGTTAACCCATTCTTGGCGGGAACCCCTTTTGACGTTATACTTTTAGCTATTGGAAAATAGCAGATCTACAAGCTCCGAGCTACGAGCTTGTAGGTCTGCTATTTATTTTAAATCGTGAAAATGTGGCACAAATCTTTGAATATATATTCTTTCAGAGCAAACGTTTTTAACTTATTTTTTTGGTTTCTGGAGGGTCCCTGGAACAACATATTTCCAGATGGGGGTTGGCGGCAAATTATATATAATTCTGGGCGTTCTTGACATGAAAATGTTTGAGCACCGCTGACATAGAAACATAGGTATTTCCGAAAACTGTCAGGATTTAGATTTTTTTTTTCTTAATTCAGGTTATAGTCAGGTCTAAATGGGTTAAGCTCCACTGAAAGCACCAGGCATGAGAGGATCATCATAATTATCCGTCTTGTTTCCTACCCCTCATCATATCTGAATAGCAAAAGCCTCTCTGCCATGAATACTGCATGTCTCCAGAGATACGATTCAAGGATTTATTATAACCAACAATGTCAAACTGAAAAAGAGGGGGGGGGCCCTTGTCTTGTTGTCACGAGGAAATGTCTGAATTAAAAGCCTATCATTTATGTTCCCCCGGCCTTAACTGGATTGTATTGGGGGGTGTCGAGATAGCGTCACTTAAATCATGTCACATAAAGAGTTCCATTTTCTGCACTCCCATGCCCACAGCAGGGAATGATTCAACAATTATTTAAGTCTGACGTTATCAATTTGGCCACGTCTCTGATTTTAGTGTGCGTCATTAAGACATTTTGGGCGGAAACCCCTTTTTGGTGTTTTAAGCATCGTTATGCTTTAGCTGTGGAAAATGGCAGATCTACAAGCTCATAGCGCGGCACTACGAGCTTGTAGATCTTGCTATTTTTGAAAAATCGTGAAAATGTGGCACAAATCTTTGAATATATATTCTTTCAGAGCGAACGTTCTTTGCTTCCGGGGGTCACTGGAACAACATATTTTCAGATGGGGGGGTCGGCGGCCAATTACATATATTTTTTTTGGGGGGGGGGGGGATTTAGAAGACATTTGTAGAATCGTCCTCAGGCCTAAACGGGTTAAGACATTTAGTGTGAAACATTTACAGAATTAACTAGCAGATGCAGATGGCTTAATGTTATAGTCTGCATAGTGACATGATGGAGAGGGCCATGCTTATTATTGGCCAAACAAATTAGGCTGCGATGGGAATCCGTTTCTATGTGCTCGATCAAAGCTCTCATTAACTAAAATTCGGACTGGAATGGTTCTTTATCTCTCCCCCATTTGGCCCTCCTGTAAGCTATTAGTAAATGACAGATAAATAGTGATGCGCATTTTGTCATTCTTCTTATCACACTTTACTTTCTTTCTGTCGCCCAAAAATACAGCAACAGTCGTCAGCCACAGACTCCAAGCTGTCTGTGCCTGGGCTCATACAATTATAAACAGCTGCCGGATCGTTTGTCAAACACTCGGACGCTGCGCGCCACACACACACACCTCTGAGCGCCCACCACTAATTGAACCCACCATGTCCCCAGCCTTCCATCCATCTGTGCCACGCAAGCGACAAAATATTACAGAGCAGTTAACCCATTTTGGGGGCGGGAACTACTTTGGTGTTTGAAGCATTATGTCACACTTTAGCCATTGAAAAAGAGCAGATCTACAAGCTCATAGCACGGCACCGAGTTCCGCACTACGAGCTTGTGGGTCTGCTATTTTTGGAAAATTGTGAAAATGAGGCGCAAACCTTTGAATATATATTCTTTCAGAGCGAACGTTTTTTTAACTCAAATCTTTGCTTCTGGGGAGGTGGGTCCCTGGAACAACATATTTTCAGATGGGGGTACATATATAATTCTAGGGGTCCTTGACATGAAATAGTTTGAGCACCACTGACATAGAAACATGGGTTTTTCAGAAAAACCTGTGATTCAGCGCCTCTTCTCCTCGACAGTGGAGGGCATCTCTGTGTCATCTCTGAAACGCTGGCGTCACTCGTTCAGTTAATCATCGGGGGGTAACGAAACAGCGTGATAGAAAAACCACGTGCAGATTCAAATGTCAGACAATCGATCGGGTCATTCGAGCTGACGTTCTAGAGTGCTGCTTAGAGCGAGCCTGTCGTCGTAGTATCAGTGTGTCTAATTGGCGGATGAACAAAGTCGATATCGCAAAGATGGTGTTTTTCGTGGGCACGTTAATAGGAATACATACTGCGTACGATATCATATCGCCCGCTCCCACCCCCAAATTTTCTCAATGTCAACTTCTTCACGAGGGGGGGGACAATACTTGGGTAACTCACACAGAGTCCATTAGCTGGAGTTTGGCCTGGGGAAATCAGAGCTAATGATAACAGAACGGGCCAGAACCAGGGAGCCCAAGGGCAGGGACATTATGAAGGGGACAGGACAGAGGAGGGTAAGGAAGGGAGGAAGGTAAGGAAATAGGCTTCCACAAGACCACCACGGGCAGTGTGGCTACGCAGCAGCCAAATGGTGGAAAAACTACTCCATTGTTTTACTTAAGCAAAAGTACCAGCACTGCAATTTAGAGCTACTTTGAGTAAAAGTACGGATTTGAAAATGTACTTGAGTAAAAAATACAAAAGTATGGGCATCAAAATGCACTTAAAGTACTCATTGTGCAGAACGTGCCATTTCACAAGTTCAAAACGTGTACAAAATATATTGAAAAAATAGCAGATCTACAAGCTCACAATGCATTGTGAGCTTGTATATCGGCTATTTTCAAATGGGCCGAAATGTATAGGGTTGAAGTGGTGAAATGTATGTTTTCTAATCAAAATTAAAATCTCCAAAGTAACTAGTAACTAAAGTTTTCAAATTATTGTAGTGAGGTAAAAGCTAAAATGTTGTCTCTGAGATGTATAGTGGAGTAGAAGTACAAGTACTGTAAATTGGAAATACTCAAGTACAAATACAAATACCTCAAAATGTTACTCAAGTACAGTACTTAAGTAAAAGTACTTAGTTACTTTCCACCCCTGGTACAGCCAGCTCTACTCCCCCCAGCAGGCAATCGGGTTTTTGACAACGACGACGACACCAGGAGCAATAAGCCCCGGGAAAAGCGAATGTCTGAGTAGTGCTTAGTTGCGTTCGTGTACCAGTGTCGTGCACAGACATTATAATAATCTACAAGCTCTCCACACGTTGCAGTGTGAGGTGTTGTGATGTCGGATATAATTCCACCAGGCTGTGAATGACACGATAGGCCTATATCTGCCTGCGACGCGACAACGGACACAAACGCACGCACGCAGATACACACAGATTGCACCCCTCACACTAATATTTAAACACAACACACGCAAACTTTGCATATTAACCCATTTAGACCTGAGGACGATTCTACAAATGCCTTCTAAATCCTGACAGTTTTCTGAAAAACCCCATGTTTCTATGCGAGTCGTTCATTTTCATGTCAAGGACCCCCAAAAATATATGAAATTGACCGCCGACCCCCATCTGAAAATAATTATGTTAAAAACGTTCGCTCTGAAAGAATATATTGAAAGATTTGCACTATACATTTTCATGATTTTTCAAAAATAGCAGACCTGTGCCGCGTTATGAGATTGTAGATCTGCTATTTTTCAATAGCTAAAGCACAACATAATGCTTAAAACAACCCCCAAAATGGGTTAAGAGTAGACTGCACATACTGTACAAACACATGGTACACGTAAATAGATACTTATACACATAACACGGGCCGGAGTAGGCACAAGTATACGGATATAATATTTTAGAACGTACTATACTATTTTTCTTTAGCTTCTGTCTATGTACTTAAGTACGTAATAGTGTTGTTATTCTTATTTCTGTCTTTGTTACCGTTGTTATTGCTGCCCACAATATTGAATTCCCCTCTCGTGTACAGTCTGGCTGTATCAAACCCATCAGACAGATATAGAGAGAATATTATCAGAACAACGTCACCAATCCGAGAATTAATTCCTTGCCAAGAAATGTATTCTTCACCAATGTGTTTGTGAAGGTGTCCAAGTAGTGACACATCTCACAAAGATTGAAATCCAGTTTCCCCCTAGAGGGAATGAGCCCATATAATAATAATAATAATAATAAGCCCGACCTGACAAAGGAAGGGAAATTCATTCAAATACCCTCACAGTACCTTTTGCAAACCAACACAGTCACATCACAGTTTAACCCATTTTGGCCTGACGTCGAAATTTGAAAAATGTATTTTTTAAATGTATTTTTTTCTGAAAAACCTCATGTTTCTATACGAGTGGTTCTCAATATTTCATGTCAAGGACCTCAAACACTATATGTAATTGGCCCGCCGACCCCCATCTGAAAATATGCTGTTCCAGGGACCTCCCCCAGAAGCAAAGATTTGAGTTAAAAACGCTCTGAAAGAATATATATTCAAAGATTTGAGGCACATTTTCACGGTTTTTCTAAAATAGCAAACCTACAAGTTCATAGAGCGGCACTCGGTGCCACGCTATGACCTTGTAGAACTGCTATTTTTCAATAGCTAAAGCATAACATAATGCTTTTAACACCAAAGTGGCGGGAAGTAAGTACGTATAGGTAACGTCACCAATATTACATAACCGTTGCATCAATCATCGATCTGTCTCGCCGTCATTTCAAAATCAACACAAATAATCCATTACTCTGTTTACGCATAACCCACTGCGAGGGGCTTCATTGATTGCCGGAAGACAAATGGGCTCATTTCCCTAATTACAATTTTAAGAAAAGCATGGGAGGCCCTTGCCTGTATAGTGCTGATTGGGCCCCAGTGGTGCTCACGATAAACGTCTATCCGTCAGCAGCGAAAACAAATCCCTTGACTTTTTTTTTTGCAGACTCCACACTTTGTCGGCGTGTAGCGGCCGTCTATCCATCAACAGGGAGGGGTGTGGTGCATTAGCATTAGCATCCCCCCCCCCCCCACCCACCTTAACAGCGGCTGAATATACTGATCATATTATTATAGTCCGGCAGCCAACAGGCTTCTTTTGTTTAACACTTTGACTGCTATTCACTACGGTACAACTCACTTCAGACGGGTCTGATTTTTTTAATCAGTTTTAAGTCATACGGTTCAATGTCACCGGACAGAATGGGATATGAGACGCGTTTTGATGACGTCATCGCAAAAAAAAAAGGTTCCCGTCGCGCCGGCTTGCAAGGGGTTATGGGAAATTGAGTCCCCTATTGTTTACAATGGGGGGGGGTATATAGCTGCCGAACAGCTATACCCCCCCATTTGGAATACTTTTCAACTCTACGGACAAGCGATTACAACCGTTTTAAAAGTGGATTTTCACGACAAGCAAGCAACTCAGCGGTCGAAGCGCTGGGCTGTTCAAAGGTCACTTTAAACATAGGAAGGGAAGCCTGAAACGACGGTCGTAAATGTCCCGGCAACCGATCCCGTTAATGGTATATATGGTCACATATAAAATAAGCCCCTATAAAACAAATTGCTCAATACCGACAGCCTGGTCAGCAAGTGGATTCCACACCCCCCGGGCTGCCTGGACTATTAGGAGAGAGGGAGCAGATGAGGTTAAGACGGCGACAGCTCTTCCAGTGTGCTCTTCTTCCCCCATGGCTGCTCCTCAGAGAAGAACATGCCTCAGCAAAGGTCTTCCACTTGGTAATCCACTTGCACATTCCCATGCATACTGAATGGACGGATATAACAAGTGCAAAGGAGAAAAAAAGCCTTATCCACTAATTTGACGGCTCACTGGTCCCGTGGAGGCTGCTTGAGGGGACATGGGTGTGCACGCGATAATGCCAGGCATGTGTGTGTGTGTGTGTGTGTGTGTGTGTGTGTGTGTGTGTGTGTGTGACTGACAACGAGTATGTTGGATATGATTTAGAGCCCGACTTACCTGGCCATCGCCACACCAAACACACAGCCACCAAGGATGGACCAGAACCCAATCCAACCTGCATCCACCTGTATGAGAGAGAGAGACAGAGAGAGAGACTTTGACCTTTAACAACTTCTTTATTCTTCAGCAATTCATTTACAAAAAGAACTCCTCCATCATTTACAGCAAAAAGCACACCTTTGTAAGGTGTGTTGAGGAGAGGAGAGGAGAGGAGAAGGAGGAGAAAGAGAAGGATTATGTGGTGTTTATCATCAGCATGCTGTTCACGGCTGCAGAGACAGGCTAGACAGGGAGCGGGCACCATGTGTCTGAAGTCTGCCGAGACCTGTCAATCAACCGGGCTAGCAAATTGGTGGGCAGGATTGTGGTAGGAGAGAAAGAAAACAGCCTGTGTGTGTGTGTGTGCACACACACACACACACAACAAAGTCACTCACACACACACACACGAGCGCGCACACGGCCGGGGTAAGATTGATGTCCTCTCTTATTTACACACAAGCAAATAGCAAACACACACCCTTGGCCTGACAGATGGCGCAGCAGAGGACGTCATGACTAAGGGGTCTACTGCAGATTCAGCATGACAAGTAGCCTCGGAAATGCACAGTCACTCACAGTCTCACACAACACAACGCAACGCAACACAACGCAACACAACACAACACAACGCAACGCAACACAACGGAACGCAACGCAACGCAACGCAATGCAACACAACGCAACGGAACGGAACACGCGGCGGTGGCTCAGGGGTAGAGTGGCCGGATGGGAACCGCAAGGTCGCCAGTTCGAACCCCGTGCAGGGCTCCCCAAGAGTTAAGTGTCAAAGTGTCCTTGAGCAAGACTCTGAAACCCCTAATTGCTCCTGATGTGTAGGTTGGTGCGTTTGCGTGGTTTCCGCCACCATCGGTGTGTGAATGCGTGTGTGTGTGAATGGGTGAATGTAATGCACCATCTATATGTAAAGCGCCTTGGATAAAAGGCGCTATATATATATAAATGCTACCATTTACCATTCACAACACAACACAAACAGTAGCTCCCAATCTGTGTGAGCGCCGGCGGACAGGAGGAGAGGAGGACGACGTCTCCAAACAAAAGATGTCTGACTCCCATCAATCTCCACAACGGCAGATAACTCACGTCGCGCCAAACGAAGCGGCCCCACGTGGCTGACTAAACAAGATAGGCGGAATCTAAAGTGGGGATCTGATGCGTTTCTGCTTAACCCATTCTGACCTGAGATCAGATTCATACGAGGTTTCCACTGGACACACACTGGTCTGATGAACCCATTCTGACCTGAGATCAGATTCTAAAAAAAAAATGTCAGTCGTTCTTCGATTTTTCAAAAAATAGCAGACCTACAAGCTCGTAGCGTGCCACCGAATGGCGCGCTATGAGCTTGTAGATCTGCTATTTTTCAATAGCTAAAGCATAACATGATGCTATAACACCAAAATGGGTTCCCGTTCAGAATGGGTTAACCATACACTTCATTATTCCCCCGTCGCAAAAAATCTATAATGAAGAAAAGTAAGACTATCAAGGCTATTAAATGGAAAATGGATTCAGCGTAATTCAATCTGTCAAAACGTTGCTTTGATTGAGCCCGAGCGAGCCCAGTGACATCCCTCCTCATCATGGATCCATGGTATAGCTGAACCTTCCGGGCATCTCACTGGGCAGGTGGCCTATGGCTTCCAGTTTGCATTAGCCTGAGGCAAAACATGGCGTAACATTAAGTGCACTCCGGAGTCAGCATACGCACACGTTAAACCATTTAGACAGTATAGGACGTGTGGACAACGTCATAGCTAATCCAAACCGATGGATTGCGAGGACGTGTACACGTCCTATAGCGCATTTTCGTTGATATCAAGCGAGAGAAAAATATTCCGATTTTATTTTTTTGACCAGATGGGATATATACTAAGCTCTTCATTTCTGACTTCAACATGCCTCTCGTTTTAAAAGATATGAACGCGAGGGATTATTATCGAGCGACTTTATCGTAATCAAGCAATCAATCAAGCAACATTATTTCTCCCGGGTTTTTGTACGCAACGGAAAGGGCTTTCAGAGTAAAAGCTGCTATATCTGCGCGCCCCCCCCCCGAGCTGCTATTTTGAAAGAAATCCCGGCGCGCAGATTTGGTTAAAGTGCTTGCCGCGCAGCGTATAGGGCAGTGCGGACTCATACAAAAGGTTTCAAAATATGACAGCAGTGTTTGCCTATATACAGTTTAGGGACGTTTTAACACAAGGCTTGTCTGAATCCGAGATGAGAATTGTGGCATTCCTTGTGTTGAGAGGATTAGTCGATTAACAGCAGTATTCATCAACAGACAGACAACAGATTTGAAGTAATCAAGTCTGGGGTTAGAAAAAAGCCGGGACTTCAGCCTCTTGAGACACACATGAATTGCTCCTTATGTTCTATTGTCTATTATGCCGTGTCATATAATAAGCTGTTTTAAGCCAGTTATCATCAATTGCTTTATTTCAGCAAGTCAGTCCTCGGTGGAATCCATTTCAACAGTCTTTTAACAAGAAAGTACTCTCCTATGATACACTTTCACAAAGCTCTCAGAGTTCAAGGGTGCTAAAGAAATGAAAGATTCCCTATAATTCAGTTCTTCAACTCCAATTGTTAATGGCTATTGGCTATTCTCCATTTATGAAGGAATGACATACTGTATGGACAGACATTGAGTGCAGTGTGAAACCTCACTTTCAGAGCTGTTCTCATTAACACATGTAGACCTGCAGAGGACGATTCTACAAAATGTCTTCTAAAACCTGACAGTTTTCTGAAAAACCCATGTTTCTAATGTCAGTCGTTCTCAAACATTTTAATGTCAAGGACACCCGAAAATATATGTATTTGGCCGTCGACCCCCATCTGAAAATACGTTATTCCAGGGACCCCTCAGAAGCAAAGATTTGAGTTAAAAAACGTTCGCTCTGAAAGAACACTTGCGCCACATTTTCACGATTTCTCAAAAATAGCAGGCTTACATGCTCGTAGCGCGGCACTCGGTGACGCGCTATGAGCTTGTAGATCTGCTATTTTTCCAATGGCTAAAGTATAAGATAATGCTTGAAACACCAAAACAGAATTCCCGCACAGAAGTGGTTAATATGGACCTCCAACGTGTTATCCACTGCCTGGAAGTCTGGCAACGTTTTCTGTGCAGGGTTCAGACAACAGGTATCTAGCCTGGGACCCTAGACTCTATAGGGCCTAGGGAACAGTGTGCAGGGTTCTGAGCCTGGGACCCTAGACTCTATAGGGCCTAGGGAACAGAGTGTGCAGGGTTCTGAGCCTCGGACCCTAGACTCTATAGGGCCTAGGGAACAGAGTGTGCAGGGTTCAGAGCCTCGGACCCTAGACTCTATAGGGACTAGGGAACAGAGTGTGCAGGGTTCAGAGCCTCGGACCCTAGACTCTATAGATAGGGCCTATAGACGAGAACAGAGCACTGGTCTACTGCAGTATCACACCTTCGATCTAGTCATTCCCTTTGTATGTATACAACATCTCAGATCCAGATGAGATGAGATGAATTTCTCTTTTTCAAGAGAGGGTTTGCAACAACCGAGACCTGCTGCTGTGAATGTAGAGTGCAGTCCTCGTCTGACTTCCTAACACACACACACACACACACACACACACACACACACACACACACACACACACACACACACACACACTCCCCACCAAGCGGTTCTTAATGTCGTTCCCTCCACTCAGCATCGGCGTGAAAAAAACCCCAGCTTCACGTTGCCGGCTTTAAGCGTGCCTCTGTTTCGTTACCCAATATATGTGGGATCTGCCCCGTGTGTGCAGACAGACAGACACCACAACACAGATCATCAGGCAGAATTTCTCCACGAGGGGGAAAAAAGAGAGTCTGAGTGATCTCAGTATAGACAGAAACATACCGCTAGGCTAGCCCCGGGGCTGACAACGTTGTCGGTGTGTGTTAGGGCCGGGGCGAGTCACATTTGGCAAGTGATTAACAGAACGTTGGTGGTGGTGTGCACAGGGTTCTGTCTCTAGACTCGTGCTAGCCTTTTTTTTTGGCCCTTATAGCTGGAAGGCAATTTCTTCACCCGGTCGGTTATAGCAGGAGTATAACATTCCTATAGCCCACCACCACCACCACCATGGAGACAGAGAGGTTTGATTACTCCAACGCTGCCTCGGGGCAAAAGAACACAATTGGCCGTGTTTTTGCCGGATTGGAAGCTGGCCAGGGGGAGAGTCACTGCTCAGGGGGAGAGTCACTGCTCAGGGGGGAGAGTCACAGCTCAGGGGGAGAGTCACTGCTCAGGGGGAGAGTCACTGCTCAGGGGGAGAGTCACTGCTCAGGGGGAGAGTCACTGCTCAGGGGGGAGAGTCACTGCTCAGGGGGGAGAGTCACTGCTCAGGGGGGAGAGTCACTGCTCAGGGGGAGAGTCACTGCTCAGGGGGAGAGTCACTGCTCAGGGGGGAGAGTCACTGCTCAGGGGGAGAGTCACTGCTCAGGGGGGAGAGTCACTGCTCAGGGGGGAGAGTCACTGCTCAGGGGGGAGAGTCACTGCTCAGGGGGAGAGTCACTGCTCAGGGGGGAGAGTCACTGCTCAGGGGGGAGAGTCACTGCTCAGGGGGGAGAGTCACTGCTCAGGGGGAGAGTCACTGCTCAGGGGGAGAGTCACTGCCCAGGGGGAGAGTCACTGCTCAGGGGGAGAGTCACTGCTCAGGGGGAGAGTCACTGCTCAGGGGGAGAGTCACTGCTCAGGGGGAGAGTCACTGCTCAGGGGGAGAGTCACTGCTCAGGGGGAGAGTCACTGCTCAGGGGGAGAGTCACTGGCCAGGGGGAGAGTCACTGCTCAGGGGGAGAGTCACTGCTCAGGGGGAGAGTCACTGCTCAGGGGGGAGAGTCACTGCTCAGGGGGGGAGAGTCACTGCCCAGGGGGAGAGTCACTGCTCAGGGGGAGAGTCACTGCTCAGGGGGGGAGAGTCACTGCCCAGGGGGAGAGTCACTGCTCAGGGGGAGAGTGACTGCTCAGGGGGAGAGTCACTGCTCAGGGGGGAGAGTCACTGCTCAGGGGGAGAGTCACTGCTCAGGGGGGAGAGTCACTGCTCAGGGGGGAGAGTCACTGCTCAGGGGGAGAGTCACTGCTCAGGGGGGAGAGTCACTGCTCAGGGGGGAGAGTCACTGCTCAGGGGGGAGAGTCACTGCTCAGGGGGGAGAGTCACTGCTCAGGGGGAGAGTCACTGCTCAGGGGGGAGAGTCACTGCTCAGGGGGGAGAGTCACTGCTCAGGGGGGAGAGTCACTGCTCAGGGGGAGAGTCACTGCTCAGGGGGAGAGTCACTGCTCAGGGGGGAGAGTCACTGCTCAGGGGGAGAGTCACTGCTCAGGGGGGAGAGTCACTGCTCAGGGGGGAGAGTCACTGCTCTAGCACACGTTTGGCAAATCTGCATCACGCTTTTACACCTTCCCGGCTGAACCTCCTCGCAGTCAGTCAGTCAGGTGAAACAAGCAGATTCTCCATTATGTATCGGAGGAGTGGTTGTCGCTCCCCAGACAAACATTATTAGGGGTTGGCAGTGACAACTGACAAGCTGATGATTTCAGCAGTATAGAGACAGGAGAGGCAGGTACGGAATGCTTTTTGTCCCCCTCCTCTTTTGGGGGAGAGGGGGTGACCCGCCTCGTCCGCCTGGGCCAGCCCGCGCACCACTACTGTACACTGAAGAGAATGTCCCCGCTAGATCTCCATATACTGTATGGAGCTGACCAGTTCTGACATTCCATATGTCAGAAGAACATTATGGATTTAGGATTGAGGATTGAGCGTGGACAAGACATTTTGGTGCCGATCGGTGCAGCAGTAGTCTTGATTAAACAGGCATACACACGCATGCATAATATTACAAGCAAACACAAAATCGTACGCACGCACGCACTACACACTAAAAACTAAGTTTTATCTCCACTGAGCCTTTGCGGAGATAAACTAATGAAAGCGTTCCCTCCTGATTCCAATCCAATAAGATAAGTGGCTTTTTCCTCTCTCTTTGCTTGTTTTTGTTTTGTTTTTATCAGCCAGAGTCCAGGCCTTGATAAAACAAGGAAGGGACACATTCATGAATGTGTGTGTTAAAGAATTTAAATATTATACAAATCCATTCGGGGACATTATTTCTTTCTGAAAAAGAAGAAGTTTTCTTTTTACAAGAAGCCGTTTTCTTTTCTTTTTTTTTTTACAAGAAGCCGTTATCTGAATCTGAATTTGCGAAAGCAAGGCATTTGTTTGAGCTAATCTATAGCAGACAAACCACAAGAGAATAGAATGTCTCAATGCCATGTTGGGGAGCAGAACTTATAGGTAGAAGGCTTTTAACTTGCTAAGGAACGATACATGTGCAAGTGCCAGTTTAATTAGGACTATACAGCTTCATTATTGACGTGGTCACCACAGTCACTGTCGCCTTCACCCCACAGTCACTGTCGCCTTCACCCCACAGTAACTGTCGCCTTCACCCCACAGTAACTGTCGCCCCCACCCCACAGTAACTGTCGCCCCCACCCCACAGTAACTGTCGCCCCCACCCCACAGTAACTGTCGCCCCCACCCCACAGTAACTGTCGCCCCCACCCCACAGTAACTGTCGCCTTCACCCCACAGTCACTGTCGCCCCCACCCCACAGTAACTGTCGCCTTCACCCCACAGTCACTGTCGCCTTCACCCCACAGTCACTGTCGCCGGCGGCTACCACCACCACCGACGTTGTACAGCAGCAGATTGAAAAAGGCCCTTAACAACCACAACACCTACAGCTCGCTAATGGAAAGGAAGGCGACAGACAGAGGAGGACGACAGCTGCAGCCGACACAACACCGGCGAGTGACATTGGAGTGGAACGAGTTCCAGAGAAAGAGCGAAGTAAGAAGAAGAGAGAGGGCAGAGAAGTGATTGGAACTCAGCACTCAGTATTGATCTGGTGCTGAGGAGAGAGAGAGAGAGAGAGAGAGAGAGAGAGAGAGAGAGAGAGAGGGAGGGAGATGGTGAGAGAGTCACATGGGAGTTTTAGACGAGACAGAGAGAGGGCTACATCCACACAGGCACTGCCTATAGTGCCTACTTACAAAGAACATCAGCCAGATTAGGAGAGAGAGGGAGAGGGAGAGGGAGGGAGGGAGAGGTAATACATGCTCACATTTCCGCCCCGTAATGAACAAACAAATAGGAATAGGAAGAGGGAATTAATAAAAAAAAGTATGGAACTGTCTCTCTCAGTAGTATTACTGTGCCTGTCGTTGGCAATACATGCATATTTATAGGTTTCTTTTTTCTTTTCTTTTAGGTTTTATGGTTTTATTTACACCATAGTCTACTTGCCAGCTCATTGTGAACCCGGGCGTACATGTTGAGTACACCATGGTTGGTTATAATATGTTAAAAATGTTGAGTATGGGTCCCCAGCAGGTAGAAACTGCCGGATGCCAACTTGCATATGTTGAGCAATTTTCATAATTGGCATAATATGTGACCCATACCATAACATTAACCTATAGAAGGCAAAAAAAATCTAAATGTCATCATGCTTTATGTAGCATGTGACGTGTCAAACTATAAGGGGTTTTCATGATGCTGAATCCATTCCATTCCACGCATTAGTTTAGCAAAGAAAACACATAAAAATGACTGTACGAAAATGATTGTACAAAAATGATTATAATGAAAAGAAAGTATTCTTTTAAACAAATTTGTAATACATGTGTGATCTCTTCTTAATGCAGCACCTGTCATGTGAGAAGCTTGAAAAGATCCCTCCCTTTGTCTCTTGACAACAAAAAAAAAAGTCTGCCATATTGTCGGGACATGGAAGGAAGACAAGACACCCAAACTATCTTGAGCTTCATCACTGCTAACTAAACCCAGCCCAGTCTCTGGAGTCTCTTTGGATATAAAACATGCCAAAAGATTCACAGTGAAGTCATCCCAACGCACGACGATCTCAAAGCGCTTAGGCGTTCTTTGTCACCTCAGTCCACGCCTTCGTGCCTGCGAGTATAATAGTTCCGTGGTTGAATGCGGTGTTGATTTCGTCGACTAAAACTAAGACAAAAAAATGTTCGTCGACTACCCTTTTTCATTGACGGAAACTAAACGGAAACTAAATAAAAAAACTAAGCTATATGGTGACTAAAACTAAGACTAAATATACTGTCAATTTCGTCAACAAATAAAAACTATATGGTGACTAAAACTAAGACTAATATACTGTCAATTTCGTCAACAAATAAAAACTAGACTAAAATGTAGTGGACAAGAGATACAGTAGAAGTATTTTTACACTGACAACAGCAGATGTATACAAGCTTGTATGAGCTTGTAGATCGGGTAAGTGTAGTCAAAACTAGAACTAGAGCTGGGTAAAACTAAAACTGGAGCTGGGTGAGACGCAGCGTGCGCCACACTCAGGAATCATTAGTTGATGCCGAGTGCCATTTTTTTACAGTCTTTGGTGTGACCCGGCCCGGGGATCGAACCCCCGACCTCCCAGTTTCAGGACGGACACTCTAACCACAAGGCCAACTGTCTCGGCAGCGGTTTAAATCAGCCACAGGGTATATAGACGTGAGGAGGACTCAGCCCATGGGGAGACCTCGTCCTGCCCTGACACTGGCTGTCAAGAGCATGCTGTTGACGGATGTTGAGCACTGGGCTTAATACCCTGTCAACATCTCTCTATACCGGCGCATTTCACATCTGATTTTAAAAAACAGGAGATATGGTCTCCTCTGTGCAGCTGCCCTTAACCCATTCTGGGCGGAAAAACCCCCTTTTGGTGTTTCAAAGCATTATGTTATACTTTAGCTACTGAAAAATAGCAGATCTACTGCTGTGCTATGAGCATGTATAGGTCTGCTATTTTAGAAAAATCGTGAAAATGTGGCGCAAATCTTAGAATATATATTCTTTCAGAGTGAACGTTTTTAACTCGAATCTTTGCTTCTGGGGGGGGGGGTCCCTGGAACAACATATTTTCAGATGGGGGTCGGCGGCCAATTACATTTTGGGGGTCCTTGACATGAAAATGTATGAGAACGACCGACATAGAAACATGGGGTTTTTCAGGAAACTGTGAGGATTTAGAAGACATTTGTAGAATCGTTCCCAGGTCAAAATGGATTAAAACAAGAGGTTCCCAAGAATCCCAATGGTACTATAGTACCACTAGTGGTACTTGAGCCCCCCCTCTGGTGGTACACAGAGGAGTCGCCCCCAAAAAATTATAAAAAAAAGACGAAATATGTTATATTAATACGGATAGTTCTTCCGACCAAGCAATTGGTTGGAATAGGGCCGTGCTGAAATGAGCATGACAGCACACGCCTAGCCGTTAATGGAAGATTTGAGGACGGATTAATCACATAAGAAATATTACCAGCCGTTTCGTTTAGAGAGCAAAGCAGCAAAATTGGCTTAGGAATGGAAACAACAAAACAATAAAAAGAATAAATGAAGTTTTCCTGCTGTGTTAACAGAAATCCCTGGACAGGTGCTACACCAGAATGTTACGTGTAATGTAGGCATGTAACGATTCACTCAACTCACGATAGTATCAGAGAAGATAGCAGTAAGGAGGATGAGACTAGCTGGCCACTGTACGGGGCATTACCAAGTGTATCAGAGAAGATAGCAGTAAGGAGGATGAGACTATAGCTGGCCACTGTACGGGGCATTACCAAGTGTATCAGAGAAGATAGCAGTAAGGAGGATGAGACTAGCTGGCCACTGTACGGGGCATTACCAAGTGTATCAGAGAAGATAGCAGTAAGGAGGATGAGACTATAGCTGGCCACTGTACGGGGCATTACCAAGTGTAACAGAGAAGATAAGCAGTAAGGAGGATGAGACTAGCTGGCCACTGTACGGGGCATTACCAAGTGTAACAGAGAAGATAAGCAGTAAGGAGGATGAGACTATAGCTGGCCACTGCCACCGACACCAAAGAACTCCCGGCCAAAAAGCTTGTACTGTGGGAACCAACAGGAGAGGACGTCCCACACCTACCTACGTGGACGTACTAAAGAAAGATGCTGGTGCAGAAAGCACAAATGAGCTGGCCAGATGTATGGAGAACCGAGATGGACTGGAGACGCCGACGGAGGGCTCGTCTGAGGACGACGTAGAGCGTTAATAGCTGAATAGGCTGGGGCCAGGTCTACGCTCCTGTATTTTAACGTCAGTTATTATGGTGGTACTTGGTATAAAAAAGGTGCCTGCCTAAAAAGAACAGCGCTTTGGTTGGTCGATAAGAGGCACCGCTCACTAGAGATTTGAGGACCCAGACTTCGCGTCTGACACAGACAAAAGAAGGAAAATGATTCATCAATATTGGGAATTGTGAGAACTTGACATGTACAAATCAAATTGTTTAAAGTATTTTTCCCTCCATTGTTGTCAATACAAAAACGTTACGAAGGGGTAGGAATTTATAAGCATTCGCTTCTACCTGCTCCTTTTCGAACACACCTATTGTCTATTGACATATATTTTTAAGATATTTTGTATCTTTACTTTTTTTGTTTTATTGTGATGTTTTATTGTATGGTGTTCGAAAAACAAATAAAAAGAAAGACAGAAAGAAAGATGTCCCTGGCAGTCAAAATGCCCAAAGTACTAGTACGAAGCTAAATTATAATATGCAAGCTGCACCGTCCTCAACACAATCCATCCATCGTTATGTATTCTGCAAAATAATCACTTTTTTGTCAGAATCACAGAGTCCTTGTGTTGCCCTGTTTTACTAATGCGTTCCACATTATGTCATCGAAGCAGACTGTCTCTGTGTGTGTGCGTGTGCGTGTGTGTGTGTGTGTGCGTCCGTGCGCGTTACCTGGCTGACATTGGCGGGCGTAAGGATCATATCCAGGACTCCAGACCAGCCAGCCATCACTCCTGTGGGGACGGCATACGCCAGCGCAATCTTCAGGAACTGCAGGTTACTGCAAGGATAAAAGAGACATATATTAACCCATTCTGACCTGAGATCAGATTCTAAAAATGTCTTCTACATCCTGACAGTTTTCCATTCTGACCTGAGATCAGATTAAAAAAATGTCTTCTACATCCCGACAGTTTTCCATTCTGACCTGAGATCAGATTCTAAAAATGTCTTCTACGTCAGTCGTTTTTTGATTTTTCAAAAATAGCAGACCTACAAGCTTGTAGCGTGCCACTCGGTGGCGCGCTATGAGCTTGTAGATCTGCTATTTTTCAATAGCTAAAGCATAACATAATGCTAACACCAAAAGGGGTTCCCGTCCAAAATGGGTTAACCTTCTGAACTAATATATATTCAAAGATTTGTGCCGCATTTTCACGATTACAAAATAAATAGCAGACCTACAAGCTCGTAGCGCGCCACTCTGTGGCGCGCTATGAGCTTGTAGATCTGCTATTTTTCAATAGCTAAAGTATAACATAATGCTTAGTTAAAACACCAAAAGGGGGTTCCCACCCAGAATGGGTTAAATCCAAGTCATATCACATTATGATGGTGAATTTTCAGAAGGGACAACAAATACATAGATTGTAAAAACAAAGCAAAAAATTAAATAAAAATAAGATTGACTACCAGAGAGAGTACTTTTGTAAGTAAAATGTACAAATATATGAATTCAAATGACAGTGTCTATGTACCGAGTTAACCCTAAACAGAGTTTGGGCTCGGACAAAATGGTACTATGTATCATAGCGTGAATTCCGTTTGTGTCCCAGCATAGGCATGGTGAAGCCCCGCCTGCCTGTGATTGGCCTACCGACACTGCCTGTCATGACTGTGGATAAGCTGGATAGTCTGATGCGAGGTTACTCCGTGGTGGGAAATGATACAGTATAGTATAGTATGGTGGCAAAACTAATAGTTTATGCCGGTTGCTTTGATGGAATAATTGATTGAACATGCACGCCATAATATGATTTGATTTGGGTGTGTTTGTATTGATTACTGTGTAATTTGTGTAAACTTGAAACATTGTACAGTATATGAAAAGATCTATTTTCCCTTAATCTTTATCCATTGTAGTGTAATAGTATTAGTTTACTATAATTAGATTAATACACGATAATCAAGACTAACACTTTAATTAGAACACACCAAAATCATAGTTTGCCTAGTATTAAAATGTTATTGTCTTTTTTTATGTCCAACGTATTTGTATTTAGTTCATAAAGTTAACGTAACTATAACTAAATGCATTTGAAATTAAATAAGTTACTTTTCAGGATTGCAATTAAAAAATTGCAAATAATTATTCAGGATTTCAATTCAGATATGGCAAAAATAGCTGATCTATAAGCTCACGAGCGACGCGTTTTGAGCTTGTAGATCGGCTATTTTTTTTACAGTAATATGCAATGCGGCCCTTCTGGAGTGAAGCCTTGCCTTGCCGAGCCATGAGGCCCATAGGCCAGGAGCCTATCTCCTGTTTCTGTAGTGTGAGGCAGCTTGATGTACAAGTACACCCCCTGGACATGACGCTAGTATGTCGCAGGGCGAGTGTGGAAGGACATATTAGTGGCCCTCTCCATCGTTAAGGTTTCCCACCCCTACACAAATCCTGGTCTCATTTTCAGATTATTATTTCTTTCAATTGTTTGTTCACACATCATGGCCACAAAAGGCTCAACAATGGCGGCCAAAGATGAAAGGGTGGAAGCAGCACATCTCCGTCCCTCTCTGTCCACTGCTGTTAGGATGCCTGCCAATTGCTGCAGCCACTTGTCATCGCTGTCTGTCTGTCGGGCAGAAACCTCGTATCTGGATATTTCTTATTTTTTTGTCACTTAACCCATTTTGACACAGTTTTCTGAAAAACCTATGTTTCTATGTCAGTGGTGCTCAACCTTTTTCATGTATTTGGCCGTGGACCCCCCATCTGAAAATATGTTGTTCCAGGGACCACCCAGAAGCAAAGATTTGAGTTAAAAATGTTCGCTTTGAAAGGATATATATCCTGATATATATTGATATATTCAAAGATTTGCGCCACATTTGCACGATTCTTCAAAAATATCAGACCTACAAGCTCGTAGCGCGGCACTCGGTGCCACGCTATGAGCTTGTGGATCTGCTATCTTTCAATAGCTAAACTAGAACAGAATGCTAAAAACACCAAAAGGGGTTAAATCAAATACCACCAAAGTGGAGAAAAGCTGCGCTCCAAAAAAAATAAAGTTTTGCAAGACTTGACTCGGAAAAACAAATTCTCATTTATCGAGAACGCTTGGGACGCGTTTCGGCTTCGGCCTTATACCTCGGAGCACATTAAACAAACGCTGGAAAAATAAATCCAATTAGGCCTCTACCCAATTACAATCATCCGTCACACGTCCATGCCAATCAACTGCAGCCGGTAGTAGAAACTCAAGAAACTGGCAAGGCTTGTGGAGTGGACTGCGAATTGATTTGATCCCCCCCCCCCCCCCCCCCACTTTTCTCTTTGCTTATTACAGGCTCAGTTTAGATTTTCCTCCGCTGTGTGGCATGTGACACAGGTGCCATCCTGAGTGGCAATCGCTCTGGGACATCTGGAGAATGGCTTAACCCTCTAGCACCCAGAGTTGCTTTTTAGCTACAATTTTATTTTAATTAATTACTAAATTATTATTATTTTTTTCTGTTCTTTTTTCACCTAAATGTCATCAGTGATGTTCATTGCAATGCCAATT
Organism: Protomyctophum bolini; assembly: GCF_963924005.1. Lineage (NCBI taxonomy): Eukaryota > Metazoa > Chordata > Actinopteri > Myctophiformes > Myctophidae > Protomyctophum > Protomyctophum bolini. The sequence continues at coordinate 37,501,800 of NC_137877.1, read as the reverse complement.
CAATGCCATTAGTCATGATATTTGCATATAAATACCCCCCCCCAGAGGCTGAAATTCACACAAATGTTTGAACATTTTTTAACCTAAAACTTTTGACCTTTACCCTAATAAAAGTAGGTAAAATAATTGTAATATATGTTTTTTTGTGATCATTAGAATGTCTAGAACATGTTTTATTCATTATTGTGAAAGATATCCCCCAAATGTAAATTATTAATTTATTATATTATTATATAATTATTATAAATTTTTCATCAAACATCTTTTTTAGTGTCAGTGCTAGTAGTACAAAGTAGTAGTAAGGTTGAAATCAATTTTTTGCAAGTAGAAATTAATGCGGGTGTTAGAGGGTTAAAGGAGTAGTTCGCCCGCCCCAAAAAATAAATGACAAGTTTCCGATCAATTAAACGGCGCCTAAAGCCTTGGAGATTCATGGAGATTTTTTGGTTTCGTTTTAGATGATCTAATTTTAGGATTAGGAACGCGACCAAAAAAGAAAGAATCCTTTACTTCTACGCATTTAAGTTCATACAACATACCTGGAAATACATGAAAGTGCTATAAAGCTACTGTATGTTTTCCACGTTTATCCAAAAGCTATAAAAATGCATATCCCTGAAGGCCCCATCGATGCTTTTGGGCAACATTTATATTTTTTACATTTATATATATATTTTTTCTGATCTTTTTTCACACAAACATCATCATTGATGTTCATTGTTTAGTCTTACAATGCCATTGGTCATGATATTTGCATATAAATATCCCCCACAGAGGCAGACATTCACACAACTTAAAAATCTCTGGACTTTTTTTGAGTGGTGCAACCACTCGTATAGACAGCCATGTGTGTCCCTGGGTCTGTGAGCACGAAAATAGCGTTATAGCGTTTGTTCACCACCAAGTGTCACTGTTGCACAGCCTAACACACAGAGGCCAGGGAGGTACAGTAAAAAGTAAGTAGAATGCCTGTAATATATATTTTGTAGTAGTAAGGTTGAAATCTCTTTTTTGCAATTAGAAATATATCCGGTGGCTAGCAGGGATATTGCAGCATCAAAGTACCACACCCACGCCCCACACCCAGACAAAACATTGGATCATTCTTCATTTAGCCCACTTTGGGTGGGAACCCCTTTTGGTGTTTTAAGCATTATGTTATTCTTTAGCTATTGAATTTTTATTCAAAAATAGCAGATCTACAAGCTCAAGCTACAAGCTTGTAGATCTGCTATTTTTGAAAAACCGTGAAAATGTGGCGCAAATCTTTGAATATATATTCTTTCAGAGTGAACGTTTTTAACTCAAATGTGTGCTTCTGCAGGGTCGCTCCCTGGAACAACATATTTTCAGATGGGGGTCGGTGGCCAAATGCATATAATTCTGGGACATGAAATAGTTTGAGAACCACTGACACATTTGTAGAATCGTCCTCAGGTCCAAATGGATTAGACAAAGACGGAACTCCATGGAGACGCTCTCCAGCGTGGAGCCGTTCTCGTCCATGCCGTCTCGCCCTCGTGGCCTTGGTATAGGAGGAGGAATGGAGGACCAACAACTTGATGGAGCACCCTCTCTTGCCTTTCTCGCTGCAACATTTTCATTAACTTTGCCACAACGGCAGAAAATCTATATCCGAGCACCTTTTTTTTACCCCCGCGGGCCCGCCGCAAGCTTATTCCGATGACCCAGTTTAACCCATTTAGACCTGAGGACGATTCTACAAATGCCTTCTAAATTGGACAGTTTTCTGAAAAAAAAACCATGTTTCTATGTCAGTGGTTTTCAAACATTTTCATGTCAAGGAGGCCCAAAAATATATGAATTTGGCCACCGACCCCCCCACCCATCTGAAAAGATGTTGTTCCAGGGACGATTTGTGCCACATTTTCACGATTTTTCAAAAATAGCAGATCTACAAGCTTGTAGATCTGTTATTTTTCAATAGCTAAAGCATAGCATAATGCTTAAAACACCAAAAGGGGGTTACCGTTCAGAATGGCTTAACCCACTTAGAACTGAGATCATATTCTATAAAATATCGTCTAAATTCTGACCATTCTGAAAAATGAAAGAAAGAAAAAAACTATGATTCTATATCAGTGGTACTCAAACTATTTCATGTCATATCTCAAAATGTGTTGTTCCAGGGACTCCAGCCAGAAGCAAAGATACGAGTTAAAAACATTCTCTGTGACAGAATTATACAGTATATATATTCAGAGATTTGCGACACATTTTCACGATTTTACAAAAATAGCAGATCTACAAGCTCATAGTGCTGCGGCACTCTGTGCTATTATTCAACAGCTCAAGTTTTAAACAATGCGCCGTTGTGTCCTCTGGGTCTAAATGGGTTAAGTAAGCAGGTGCTGGCCGCCGGGTGTGTGTGTGTGTGTGTGTGTGTGTGCTTTAGGTGGGGTGAAGTATTTGAGCCGATGTTTCAAATCCTGCCGGCGTCATCAAGTGCCATTTGTCCTTGGCAGGTCCCGTCGGAAAAATCAATCCGCCAGGATTAGGGCTTTCCAAAAAATATAAAATGGGGAGACGGATTGAGGGTGGGGGGGGAGGGGGAGGGGGAGAGGGTGCGCTGCTGCTGCTGCGCTCCATCAACACCTCACTCGCTCACTGTGATCAGGTATATACTGTACCCCATGTGGGGATATAAATCCAGGCTGCTCATTAAAGACAGCTGTGGCTGAAGCAGATGTGAACAGCTGGGTGGAAAAAGCTCAATCAAGCGCAGGATCATTAACCCATTTTGGTCGGGAACCCCTTTTGGTGTTTCAAGCATAATGTTGTACTTTTGCCGTTGAAGAATAGATCTACGAGCGGCGCGCTACGAGCTTGTAGGTCTGCTTTTTTTTTAAGATGTGGCGCAAACTTTAACTCAAATCTTTGCTTCTGGGGGGAGGTCCCTGGAACAACATATTTTCTGATGGGGTTTGGCGGCCAATTACAAATATTTTTTGGGGGTCCTTGACATGAAATATTGAGCACCACTGTCTGAGGAATTTCAGAAAACTGTCAGAATTTAGAAGAATTCTTTTTAATTTCCACGTCAGGCCTAAATAGGTTAACCCATTCTGAACGGGAACCCATTTTGGTGTTCACATCATGTTATGCTTTAGCTATTGAAAAATAGCAGATCTACAAGCTCATAGCGCGCCACCGAGTGGCGCGCTACGAGCTTGTAGGTCTGCTATTTTTGAAAAATCGAAGAGCGACTGACATTTTTTAGAATCTGATCTCAGGTCAGAATGGGTTCATCAGACCAGTGTGTGTCCAGTGGAAACCTCGTATGAATCTGATCTCAGGTCAGAATGGGTTAACCCCTGATCCTATTCGGACAGGCTGTATGGATGGATGGACGGATAGACAGAGTCAGACAGCACGGATGGCTGAGTAATTATCTAGTTGGCTGGCATCAGCAGTGGTCGCGAAGGCCACTTGAATGGTAAAGACGTTGCCACTCGCACTTTACAGCGTGAAGCTGCTTCGTAAGAACGACGAACTGCGATGAATTGCTATTCATTCAACATGAATTGTAACGTCTTCTTATGCATTGGTCCCTCTCATGTGAGGTTTGTACCTTTTGTATCTTTTTCTATGCCGTCTGAATATGTGATGTGAATATGTGTCTAGTTGTAGGTCTGTTTTTAGAGCACTTAAAACAAATTCCAATCAACTCTGTTGACATGGCAATAAAAGTCTTGAATCTTGATTTCCGTTAGTGTTTTGGGAACACTGATGTTGCCGTTCCCGTAATAGAGACAATCTACACAATCTACACATGGTCACATTCCTTGCTCGGGCCAAATCGAATCGCCGACATTCCGTGGCACAAACGCACAAAGCTGTGCCTATAGGAGGCAGTGTTGTTTTCGTCGACTAAAATCAAGACGAAAAATGTTCGTCGACTACATTTTCACTGACAAAAACGAATGGAAACTAAATGAAAACTAAGCTATGATGACTAAGACTAAATATACTGACAATTTCGTCGACAAATAAAAACTAGACTAAAATGTTATAGGAAGGGACTAGTTTAGTCGACTAAAACTAGACTAACACTAAGACAATCCAGGTGACTAAAATATGACAAAAACTAAATGAAGTTTCAGTCCAAAGACTATGACTAAACTAAAATAGAAATTTGCTGCCAAAAACAACAGGAGGGGCTACCAGAGTGACCAGAGAGACGCAGACGCCATGTGGCCAATATCAATACATCTTGTAACTAATGTTGTTTTATACAAGAAACAAGCCAGGATGGATAAAGGACACACACACACTTGTGTCACTTCACACAAGTGTGATTTTTTCCCCAAGATGGGCTAGCATAGCGCCTCTCAAAAATACATTTAGAGATGGAGGGAGGAATACCCAGATGATAGGTTTGAGACATGACTCAAATTCAAACCCTTGTCCTAGCAGTCCTGTCCAGTCTGATCCGGTCGGGTATAGAGCGCCCCCTTTCAGAAAAGCGAGTGGCCCAGGAAGTGATAGCCCCATGCATTCTCCCATCGGCACTTTTAATATAATTTATTTAAAGACGGTTACGCCGCGGACAAAGCCAATTCGGATCGTGACGAATCATGACAATGAACACAATATTTTGGGCCGATCAAATAATTTATAAGACGAAAAATAAAACAAATAGTGTTGTCTCCTGACTTTCTTTTCTTCTTTCTAATGATTTGATCGTCCCAAAATATTGTGTTCATTGTCATGATTCGTCACGATCCGAATTGGCTTTGTCCGCGGCGTAACCGTCTTTAAATAAATTATATTAGTGCCGATGGGAGAATGCATGGGGGTTCCACTTCCTGGGCCACTCGCTTTTCTGAAAGGGGGCGGGACTGCGGCGCTCTATAGCGGATGGTAACTCTCGTCATGTTGTAGTCAACGATTTTGTAGTCATCTGGCAGGAAACCACAAGACGGAATCAGTAGCTATGAATGGCGGAATTCTTATTCCGCCTTGTGTTAGTTTCCTCTGCCTGATGACTACAAAACAAGACTACAACATGACGTTCGTAACATTACCATCCGCTCCAGACCCGTTCACGCGGTCGATGTTGGAACACAGACCTAGACTGTAATAGAGTGTCTTCTAGGTGAAAGAGCATGCCACTGATTGAGAACATTATTTCCACCTGTGCCGATTAGCAAGATCCCATGCAGCCTGTTGTAGCGTCTGAGTGTGCCGTGTGCGTGTTCAGTTCTGCTTTGAGAGTCACCAAGTAAAGACCTGTGTTTGAATGCTCTCCAAGTGTGGTTATTTAGAGTCCCAGAATATTACATAGGCTTTCCTCCGAGGTGGAAAACTTGGTGACGTGAAGTTAATCTCTCATAGAGTAGAGAGAGACGCCGTCACAACAACAGACTGATGCCTGCGGCCTGCGGTAGAGAAACAGTCGCCGATGTATTTTTCAAACGGTGACACAGGGCCATCTTATAAAGCTTGGGTAATTAATCTAGGGGGGAGAGCCGCCTGCTACTGTATTTGTTTGAAGCCCATTAAATAACAACCTCAGCAGATGGTGCCAAGCAGGCACATGGCGACCTCTTCATTAACACATTATGGACGGGAATCCCCTTTTTTGGTGTTTTAAAGCGTTATGTTATGCTTTAGCTGTTGAAAAATAGCAGATCTACAAGCTCGTAGCGCGGCACTCGAGGTCTGCTATTTATTTTTTTATCGTTAAAATATGTGCCGCAAATCTTTGAATGCATATTCTTTCAGAGCTAACTTTTTTTTAACTCAAATCTTTTCTTGTGGGGAGGGGGGTCCCTGGAACAACATATTTTCAGATGGGGGTTGGCGGCCAAATACAGATAATTCTGGGGGTCCTTGGCATGAAATAGTTTTGAGAACAGAGGCGTTTTTCTGAAAACCGTTTAGATTTTTGAAGACATTTGTAGAATCGAACTTACCGGTAGGTCTAAATGAGTTAAGATTCCATATCCTTTCCTAAAGTAACATTGCCTCACTCTCTCTAACTTTCTAAGACAGGGACGAATTGTGCACACGTCCCCAAATATAAGGATCCAATCTTAGTAATTAGTGAGGACCGTTAAAAGGCCCCCTATTGATCCCTTCCCTTTATGTCAAATATAATTGGACTGAAACTCATTTCAAATTAAGCAATTTTTTTTTTAATTTTCTTTATCTCCATGTCTTTGCCAAAATTGAATCAAAGTCATGTCAAGTTGGATGACTCTAAATATTGCATCAAAAGCCCCATTTTGTTAGAGAACTTGTATGGAGCCAGACTTTTAGGTCTAGGGGTTTACAGTTTCAGGTTCACGGACCCCCAACATTTTTATTAGGCCATCAACTGTGTCCAAATTTGACTGAGGGACTGCCATTTGGATTTTATTTTTTTAATTTTCGTTTGCCCCACCAGTTTTGGTGGTATGGCTTATAGAGTAATGTCTTGCAGGAAACAGCGAGTTGAGAAAACAGGCTTGAAAGGTTCACTTCTGTGGTCTCATGTATACATATTATTTCAGACATGCTCTAGTGTGTGAAGAGTCTTCCTGTGCTATTAACTCAAAAGGTTTTCTCCTCTGGTGAAAAGCTGGAGGTTGCGCGATGGCAGGCTCTCAGTCAAATCTGGTCACAAATGATGACATTCCTGTGTACCCATGTGTACCATATGATATGTATGGTTACGTATTGTTGTCGTTGTGATGTCATGTGTTTATCAGTTTATTTTTAAGATTTGTTTTTGGCTTTATTGAAAGTATCAAGTGAAGATAGACAGGAGAGAGAGAGAGAGAGAGAGAGAGAGAGAGCAGGGGAGAGACACGCAGCAAAGGTCATCATGAACGGGACTCGAACACGCGACGTGCCGTCACAGGCCAGTGCCTATATGTGGCATGGTGCGCCTGGACCACTAGGCCAGCGGGCGCCCCATTTGTCATGTATTTTAGTGTTTGTTCTATTGTTGCAATGGAAAGCCCCCCAGGCTCTGTCGTGTTTTCATCCTCGGTGATACATGCCGGAAAGTGCTCTTGTTCTCTTCCTTTATGTCACCAAATAAAAATTGGGCAGACATAGTGTTCTGGTGTTTTAAGCATTGTGTTATGCTTTAGCTATTTTTTCGTGAAAGGTTGTGAAAATGTGGGCGCAAATCTGTGAATATTATGTATAATTATGTATTCTTTCAGAGCGAATGTTTTTTTAACTCAAATCTTTGCTTCTGGGAGACCTCAAACAACATGTTATGGGGGTCTGCAGCCAAAATACAGATAATTCTGGGGATCCTTTGACATGAAAAGGGTTGAGCACTGACCGAAACATTCGGTTTCTGTCAGGACTTTGTTTTTGTAGTCGACCTCAGTCAAAAATGGGTTAAATTGTGTGTGCGTGTGTGTGTACCTAAGGAGTCTGCGGATGCTGCTCCTGTAGCTGAGTCTCTGGCTGGCAGCGGCCACGCTCGGGGGCTGGGGTGGGCGCGACGGGAAGTAGAGCAGGACGGCGGCAAATAGCACGGCGATCGCTCCGAACTCTGGAGCCAGGATGTACACACACACACAGACACGAGAGAGAGAGAGAGAGACAGAGACAGAGACAGAGACAGAGACAGAGAGAGAGACATGGGGGGGAAACAGGTTATTTTCATGGAGAAGAGAGCTGTAATCATCATCATCACCGATCACCTGACCAGACCGATCCGTCCAACGTTGTGGAATAGTTCGCGGTGACATTGTGACGTTTTTACATGCCGTTACTTTTAGCAGTGGACAGAACTGGGTATAAAAAAAATATATATACACAGTCAGACAAATAGTCCATTTTAGAGCCTGACTCATTTTTTTACCAGCAGATTCACAGTGGGTATATTATTGTCAAAAAGTGCACATTTTTCTTATCAATTTGAGAAACTTTTATGAAAGTTTTTATTTTGGAACATTTAACTTAATGCAATCAAGTAAACATAAATAACCCTGTAAGGCACGCACTATGTCACTTTTTAACTGAATGAATAAAATGTAATTTTGTCCAATCTGTGTGGTACTGGTAGAGTATGTTAATAGCCTACAATATAACTTACAATTGGGGTGGTTGTATTTTGTCTCCCTGCTTATAGATAGAGTCACGTGACGTCCTCCAAAGATCAGGACACCTTGACTGCATAATACCAGATACCGAAGAAAATGTCAAATAATGGCCAATGTATAACATCCTATAGGCTGGGTACTTCGAGTGTCGCTTTTATTGGACGAAGCAAAACGCTGATCCAAGCCTTTGTTTTTTTCTCAGCTTCATTACTGCAATGCACTTTTTTATGGCCTGCCAAAGAAAACTACTGACAGATTACAACTTGTCCAAAATGCGGCAGCCACAGTTTTAACTAAAACTAAGAGAGAACATATTATACTCCAATGCATTCTGGTTGTTTTTAGGATTGATTTTAAAATAATTTTACTTGTTTATAAAGCTCTCAATGGTCTCGCACCTTCCTATCTACATGACTGCCTGCCTAAATATGTCCCAATCCGCCCCCCTCAGATCTTCCACTGCTGGCCTGCTCGCAGTGCCTAAAATAATGGTGAAAAACACGGTGAAGCAGCTTTCTGCTTCTACGGGCAGACGGCGTGGAACAAACTTCCACTGTATACCTTCGACAGGCAGCCTCTGTAGACATTTTTAAAGTGCAGCTTAAGACCTACTTCTACACTCCATGCTCTGTAAAGCACTTTGAGCTGCAGTGCATTTCATGTCATGAAAGGTGCTATACAAATAAAGTTTTATTATTATTATTTCTGCCTGGCAGTGCTATCCTCCTGTCACAGAAGGGGTCATGGTTGCCATGTTACAGCGATCCGGTAGGAAAGGAGACACTCGTCTCCCTGCAGTGTAGACAGAGTAAATACTGCCAGTCCCCCTTACAAAACTCTCCCAGTCCCAACCCCAGCCGACTTGGCAAACGCACTGCACACAGCTTGGCACGAGATCCTATAGTATAGACACATCTTGTCACACAACAAGATGGAGTGGCAACAGGACTTTTTCAACTAGTGCCATTTTCCAGAAAAAGAATCCCCGCAAATCACTCTCCTCCTGTCCCTGCCATAACCCATTCTGGGCTGGGAACCCCTTTTGGTGTTTTTTAAGCGTAACGTTATCCTTTAGATATTTTTTTAAAAATCGTGAAAATGCGGTGCAAATCTTTGAATATATATTCTTTCAGAGCGGACGTTTTTAACTCAATTTTTTTGCTTCTGGTGGGGAGGTCCCTGGAAGGGACATTTTCAGATGGGGGTCGGCGGCCAATTACATATAATTTGTCTTGACATGAAATATTGAGCACCACTGATATAGAAACATGAGGTTTTTCAGAAAACTGTCATGATTTAGAAGAAATTTTTTTTAGAATCATTCCCAGGTCTAAATGGGATAATACAGTGGATTGATTGAGAGGCAGCTGAACATTACTTGCCGGCAGACAGGGTTATATGCCAGCATGCATCAATCTTCCAGTCGCCCCTTTTTTCTCGTCCTTTCATTTGGCAAAAGCTGTTGATTGGTGGCTTTCCACAGGTGTGGAACATTTTGCACTTCAAAGAGGGAGAACCTTTCATTCTCTCCAAAATGCCGACAGACCTTTAATATTTCCGATGACCGGCTCAAACGCTCGGGGTTTTTGCAAAACGTGTCTGTTTTGTCCTTTGAAAATTTCTGGGAATGCAATCTTAGGTCAAACAAAAAAAAAAGCCACAGCCTCAAATCTATTACTGCACACTGTGTGGCGGATTCTATTTTCCCCAGCATGCTTTTAATTTTCTGAATTAGTTAACCCATTCTGACCGGGAACCCGTTTTGGTGTTAGCATCATGTTATGCTTTAGCTATTGAAAAATAGCAGATCTACAAGCTCATAGCGCGCCACCGAGTGGCGCGCTACGAGCTTGTAGGTCTGCTATTTTTGAAAAAGTACAACTGACATTTTTAGAATCTGATCTCAGGTCAGAATGGGTTCATCAGACCAGTGTGTGTCCAGTGGAAACCTCGTATGAATCTGATCTCAGGTCAGAATGGGTTAAGCAGAACATTCTGGGCAATCTTATTTTTCTGAAAGGACGTTATGAAGATTATCGTCAGGTTTTTTTTTTTTCTCCCCCAGTATTGGTGAAAAACTCTCTGCCTCCCCTTCGAACCATATCGTATTATTAGTATCTCTGGGCTGAGCGGACAGACATGATGTACTGTGACACCATCCATCTCCCCCCCCGGTCCGTCAGTGTTGTCACATTTTGATTTTAGTTTTAGTCATAGTCTCTTCAATAGTTTTCATTTAGTTTCAGTCACATTTTAGTCAACTGGAATGTATTAGTGTTAGTCTAGTTTTAGTCTACAGTCGATTTAGTCGACTAAAATGTATTGATGCCGTCGAAATGGCTGATTACACATGCTGAAAATAGCCGATCTACAAGCTCACAACGCGTCGCAGTAGATCGGCTATTCTCAGCATGCAACCAAGTGTAAAATGAATTATACTGGATCTCTTGTCCACTAGTCCCTTCCCCCTTCCTAACATTTGTTTTTATTCGTTGACGAAATTGTCCATATATTTAGTCTTAGTTGTAAGCTGATAGTTTTTTACTGTTGTTGAGACCGAAGACAAAATTCCACACATGGGACAATAAATTAAACTAACCAACTAGAAAAAGTTAAATTAGTCGACGAAAACAACACCGCACTAGTTCCGTACCCGAATACATAAGCAGCTGGATCCTGTCTCGGATGTAGTCGTCGGAGAACGGTTCCCCCGGCGGCGGCGCTGCCGCCGCCTTGTAGTAGTGGCGAGTGAGCGTGGTGGTGTCGTTGGGCGCCGGCACCAGCAGCGGCCCCACCACGAAGGACGTGGCGGCGCCCAGGTAGCTGACGAGAGAGGCCACGGCCGTGGCGGTCGCCCGCTGGTCGGGGGCGAACCACGTGGTGGAGAGCAGCGGACCGGCGCTCATGATGGTGGGGCCGGCCAGGCCGTTGAGCAGCTGACCTCCGTGGATCAACCTTGATGGAGGGAGAGAGAGGAGAGGAGAAAAACAAACACAAAAAAAACCTGTTACTAAAAAACATTTTAAGTGGCTGTCGTTAACAGACACAGCTTGCCATCCTGGTGCTGCCAACCCCCGCAGTCCAAAGTTCCCCCAGTCTTGCACAATGCGTTTCGAGTTGTGCAAGAGGACAGAGAATCAATCAGAAGATACTCGGAGGAGACGTCCCGCGATGCCCTCGCCAAGCACCACCACACCACCCTCTCTCTGCTCAGCTGCTCAGCGGAACATCTCCCTCTAGAACAGTCCGTCTGAGACAGACGGACAGCCCGGCCCGGACCCCCGGGGACCCCCCCGTAGCGCGCAGCTGATTGATTGTCTGTCTGTGTGTGCTGCTCAGCGAGGACACTGTTGTTCACCCAGAGCCATCTCACAGGGCTAAGCCAAGACAGGGGGGGGGAGGATGAGGGAGAAAGAGAGAGAAGGAGAGAAAGACTGAAGTGACCAAGTGGTCAAGAGTCATGAATAACAAGGTAAATTTGTCACTGAAACATACAACATACAAGCATACTACAAGCAGTGAAATGTAAGTTTGGTGAGTTCTGCAATACTGTAATGATATGTAAACCGAACAACAGTAATAATAAAGCTTTGAAAATAAGATAAAAAAACATTTTTTACTACTAATGAGCATTGCGTCTGTCACAGACATGTATGCGCGGAGCAAGTTCACTCAGGAAACTCAGTGCAGTTAATTGCTGCCGGCCGTTCATTGAGCCGCCTCAGCATCACGTTCTTCTCATTCACAAAACTAATGCTTGGAATGGGTTCAGAATCATGAAAACCCCCTAGTTTGACCCCTAGGTTGGCCATAGACCTCCTAGTTTGGCCATAGCCACTTGCCCAACTATGCCCAAATGTGCTTACCTCATCACATTTGTGATGACGGCTATGGCCATTTTTAGCCCAAGGAGTGTTTTTCGTGAAAAACGAATGCTTGGAATGGATTCAGAATCATGAAAACCCCCTAGTTTGACACGCCCCATGCTACTTAAAGCATAATGAAATGTAGAACTTTTTGCCATCATATTGGCTGTTGATGATACCCCAACTTTCAGCAGCTGTCCAAAATGTCCCTAGGGTGGTTGAATAGAAACCAATGTGGGATATGTTAGTAGACAACTTTACAAACACATTGGTGAAGATAATTCTTGGTAAGACATTTATTCCCAGATTTGATTAATACCCCCCCCCCCCCCCCGACTACAGGTAATGAAGTTACAATCCTAGAGAGATCTGACTATCTGACGATCTAAAGGCTGCACTCCGGTTCATCTAAAGTGTAACTAAGATCCTGGGCTATTTAGGGCTTTCAAATAAAAGTTTTTAAATTAAATTCAAGCCAGTGAAAAGAAGCTTAGGGTGGGTGGGTGGGTGGGTGTATATTTGCATGTCTTATTATTTATTTTTTTTACTGAGCCCAGAGGGAGGTATAATAGCATAATAGCGTGACGAAGTAAAAAAAAAAAGCATGAATGACCTTTTTTTACAAGCTCTGCAAAATGACAAGAAAAGACTTCATTCTGGCAAATCCAGCTGGAGGAAGTATGATAATGCACATTCCTTGTTACTGTACATTAAAACCCTATATTGGGGCATTGCCTGGTCCGCTCCTCGTTTCCCATGACTACGCCAGTGGTTTTCAACCAGTGGTCCTTTGAGAGGGTTCCAGGTGGTCCCCAGAGTGTAGGAGAGAAGCGACACGCTTTGATCTCGCCGCAAAGCGGGTGCCTGTGGGCTATAGTTCCAAACATTGCCCCTATGGCTGGAACTATCCCATTGAGATAGAATGAGCACTTCCGCATTCCATCGTTACTTACAATGGGAGTCAACGCCACTCTCTTACTATATTACTCTGGTGGTCCCCAGCTAAATGATGGAGAGTTGGTAACCAAATGGACACTTATAGATCTTTAACTCTTCTTGAGAGCTCTAAAGAGTTAAATTATTGTCAAACATCTGCATTACTTTTAGTCCATTTACAAGAAGTCTAAACAATGAGAATGTAGAATTGTTCTTTTTTTTGCTCATGGTTATCTCTCCTAAACATCAATACAGCATAGGAATTATGGACAAAAACAAAACATTATTGTTAACATCAGATGGTGGTCCGTGGCTCAAATGCAGAAAATAAATTGGCCCCTGGCTGCTATCAAAATGGTTGAAAACCCACTGCACTACACCAAAACCCTTCGCCCGATAATAGCCAAATACAAGCTCACTCACAACACATTGGATTGTGAAGTGTTGTCAGAAGAGGTACGAAGAGAGGTACGCTATAGGGCTCAGACTGCAGACAGAAAACTAAAAAGAAGTGCACTAGTATGTATGTTCCAACACACATTTGTCTGCCATTCTTTTGTAATCCCCTTTCCTCTATAGAGCTGATAGTAGAAAGGAACCATTCATGGACAAGGAGACGTGGTTTCAGTGACCGGACGGATCGATGGAAGAATGAGATCCTCTCCTTGATCTTCATTCTATACATCTCAAGGCTTACACTACAGTCTGCGCGCGCACACACACACACACACACACACACACACACACACACACACACACGTGCGCACGCAACGCAATGACCTCCCTAACTTTCTTATTCTCATCACCCTGCACCGAGTTTCTCTTCTTCCCTGCTCAGATTTTTCTGACACCATCATAAATTCCATAAGGGTTGTTCGTCATACATACAGATGAGGAGTCGCGACGAGGAAAAGAGGGCACTGGCTCTTCTTAATCAAAGACTATACTCTAATAAAGGAAGGATGAATCAATCAATGGAAGGCTTGGGGGGGGGGGTGTTGTCATGGTGACAGGGAGAAGGAGCACAGGGGAGGGAGGGAGGGAGGGAGGGTGTTCACCGAAGAGATGACTAACTTATAATGGTCGCCACGTGAATGAACCCTGTCGTCGGAGTGAGTCAGGAGGGAGAAAGAGAAGCCTGGTGTGTGTGACCGGCACACCGCTTCTGGTGTTGTGAAATGACACCGTATAAAACACTTAGGCCTGGCCACAGTGTGTTGTCATCACAATTATTATCGCACGTATCAAGATTCACCACCAAATCACACAGACTGGGGGAGGCACATATGTCACACTGACTCAGATATTTTCTGCTTACTTATACTTACTGCTTGGGGATATGGGGGGAAAAATTAATCAACATCATTAGTCGGACTATAACATTTTATTGTATATTGACGGTATACAGTATATATATAGTAATATGTATAATGTTTTACAAAATAGTGAAAATCTACAAGCTCACTATTTCTGGAAAATGTTCAATATTGCACTAATTAAAACCAGGAAAAGACAACACGTGCCATGATATATCACAATATCCCAAATCCCAGACGATATATCGTGTCATTACTGTCATATAATAATAATGATAGGATAGGATAGAAGGCATTTGTAGAATCGTCCTCAGATCAAAATGGGTTAAAACACCACTAAAAGACCTGGGTCACAGCTTCCTTCCTCCGATAACAAGATAATAGTGTTTCCCCCCTCTCTCCACCAAAGTTCACAATTCTCTTTGATTTCGTACAAATGAGCTGGAGGAATCGAAACAAAGGAGCACTTTATACTCTCAAGAGAATATGGTGAGAGGAAGGGAGTAGGTAAAAAAGAAAAGAACACACAAAAAAAAACCCTAATTGCCCATTGAAGATAAAACAACCAGGGAAGAAAGAAATAATATAACAATCCAATCTGCAAGCGAGCTGTCAGGAGAGAGAGTCCTCTCTGATACTAACCCTGGCTAACTGCAGGCCTGCATTGGGTCTCACAGAGTGGGAAATCATCAAAGGCAAACATGTGATGGCTCCTGCGATGTCCTTGAACTCCCAGCGTATCCGAGCACTAGCACTCCAGCAAACCAGCTGGACTAAAAACAAGTGAGTTACAGTACAGGGCAGGCGTCAGCCTCAACAGGCCTCCTGTCTCTCTCTCTCTCTGAGGTAATCTAACCCATTTAGACCCATAAGGGACGATTCTACAAAATGACTTCGAGACAGTTTTCTGAAAAACCTCATGTTTCTCATGTCAGTTGGGTTCTCAAACATGTCACATGTCAAGGACCCCAAAAAATATATGTAATTGGCCGCCGAGCCCCATCTGAAAATATGTTGTTCCAGGGACCTCCCCCCCCCCCCCCCGGAAGCAAAGATCTGAGTTAAAAATGTTCGCTCTGAAAGAAAGTTTCCACCACATTTTCACGATTTAAAAGAAATAGCAGACCTACAAGCTCGTATGAGCTTGTAGATCTGCTATTTTGTCAATAGCTAAAGTATAACATAATGCTTTAAAAAACACCCAAAAGGGGTTCCCGTCGTCCTGAATGGGCTAAAATCACCATCTAAGCTCCCGCTGCTGATGTGGGAGGAAAGGGATAATCTTTTTTTATGAATCCTAGGGCATAGCAAGGGCTCAGTACAGTATACAGTATAGCTCCAACCTCATCGGATGAGAGTGAAGGACTCTCCAGTCAGAGCTCCATCGTTGCTATTACTAATGCCATGCGAAGAGTGACACCTACTGGTGGATCTGGGGAACAACCGCTTCATTTTCCTACAGCACAATGTCCTGCTACTACATTATTGTTATGAAACTGTGGCATTGAGGGAAACATTCAACAAAATAGCGAAAAACTGGATTTACAAAAGCACTCTAGTGCATAGAAGGAAAGCATAATACTATACTATATTATGCTTATTCCATTGTCTTCATTGAAAAGTAGACTACAGTAACTAACAGTTTGTGTGTCATTCTTCTTCCACTACATTCTCACTTTCACTTGCAGTGTTGATTTCGTCGACTAAAACTAAGACGAAAAATGTCCGTCGACTACCTTTTTCCACTATGAAGCTATGATGACTAAAACTAAGACTAAATATACTGACAATTGTCAACAAATAAAAACTAGACTAAAATGTTAGGAAGGGACTAGTGGACAAGAGATCCAGTATAAGTCATTTTACACTTGGTTGCATGCTGAAAACATGCTACACGTTGTGAGCTTGTAGATCTGCCATTTTCAGCAAATGTAAAAACAGTCATTACGACGGCATCAAGGCCGATGAAATTCAGCTTGGTTGCTAAAAGTTGCACGCTGAGCAATTTGAGTAAGTAGCATAATAAGTGACAATAAGTGGCAAAAAATGCAAAATGTCATCATTCTTTAAGTAGAATGTGACATACCGGTATGAAACTAGGGGGTTTTAATGATTCTGAATCCATTCCAAGCATTAGTTTTGCACGAAAAACACTCCTTGGGCTAAAACCGGCCATAGCTACTTGCCCAAATTATGTGCTGACCTATGTGCTGACCTAACTAGTTGACTAGTAAACTAGGCAACTAGTCAACTAGTAAACATCACTAGAAGTGAAAGCCCTAGTCTCCATAGGGAACCACTGCTGGTCATCAAATTATTGGCTTAGGAATGCGTAACAAAAACTATCCATGAATTCAAGTCTCTATGGGGTGAGTAATCTATAAAAAAAGAATATATATATATATTTATTTATTTTTTGCGTGAACTATCCGACATACCCAGAATATGGACGCTATCAGGTTCAGGTGGTTTACTTCAAAGTCACCAGGGACAAAGGGAGCTACTCACTGCCTTCAGTGTGAGGCAAGAAAGATCTGTTTTGGAGTGGACCGACAGACACTCGGGTAACAGTCCTATATAGTTTGTTGGCTTGAGTGCTAAGCCAAATAACTGTCAAATAGAACATGGACAAACTAAACTGAAGTGAATCATTTCAATAGACGCCCGGCAGGTCGTTTTTACTGTGTTATTTAATCACTTGGTGAACTCCATCTACCGTTTTATCTTTTGTTTACTAGTTGCCACAGTTCTGTCTGTGCCATAGTGAGCACATAGCCAATACAATCTAAACCAGGACATCCTATGTCCCTTTAAGGGCACATCACAAACCCCAATACATAACATTACCAGTGATGAATAGACAAAGTGGGCCAGCCCCCATGCAGATATAGAGCTTACAGTCAATACTACATCCTGATCATTTAAGCCCTCTCTCTCTATTCCACTTTTAGCCGACGTGCAAATCACTGACGCCCGGGTTCAATGAAGCTAGTATTACATGGGCTAGGAGAGTTCTTTTCTCCCTCCCAAATTGTCCCAATAAAACCATCCCAGGTCTCTAAAATAAACCTTTCCCGACACGACAAACAAACAAGCCCTCTTGTCCTGTGCCTCAGCAGCACATGACCCGCCAAGTTTTTCACTCATGACGCCGTGTTACAAAAGGATAAGTCCTCACTCAGCACTACAGTACCCTGTAAAAAAAAAAAAAATTACAGCTGTAAAACACCGAGCGGTTATGTAACGCACAACCATGGACAAGGTTCTGTTCTGAGATAGGAAGTCTGCCCATGCATTAATCATCATTTTAACACAAGTCAGAGAGGTGACCCCCCCCATGTCAAACTACTGTGTTCTTGACTCTAAGAATCTAAAAGCAATTAGCTTGGGACTTGGAAGTACGGCTAAAACCCAGTTTGGACCTTCTAGTACTTAGTAGTAAAACTATCACAGGTCATTGTAAATGTAAAGGTTGCCATTTTTGCTGCAAACTGATAAGAGCTGCTTTCATGGACAACTTTCAATTGTGAACTGACAGGCTTCCATCACGGGGGATACCAGGAGTCTCATTTTCCAAAATATCCTTAAATGATGAGTGACTTTTCATTCCCCGTACAATTTGGTCTGTATTATTGGAAAGCAGGTTATAAACCTAACAAATGGTCTTAACCCATTCTGACCGGGAACCCGTTTTGGTGTTAGCACTATGTTATGCTTTAGCTATTGAAAAATAGCAGATCTACAAGCTCATAGCGCGCCACCGAGTGGCGCGCTACGAGCTTGTAGGTCTGCTATTTTTGAAAAATCGAAGAACGACTGACATTTTTAGAATCTGATCTCAGGTCAGAATGGGGTTAATCAGACCAGTGTGTGTCCAGTGGAAACCTGGTATGAATCTGATCTCAGGTCAGAATGGGTTAATTCGCCTGTTTTATGGGACGGACACTAGAGACTAGAGACGAGAGAATGGAGGCTACCTGCTCATTGAAAGCCCAATATAAAAAATATATAAAAAATCCATGGTCTGGAAGTACTATGTGGCCAAATTGAAAGAAATAGAGTTTCCTTCTATGCCCAATATTAAATATGTACATGGCAGATTAGCCAGGAGGGAAATAATCATTGAAATTACAGCTTTATATCCGCACCGTAATTGGAATGACCTTTCCCGAGCCTTTGTGTGTAATAAAAGAACCAAAGCCTAAGTATGGAAAATGAAAACAGTAAGAATATGTATTGATTTTGTCTTTTGTTACCCCTATACGATGCAGTATGGAAATTATGATTTAAGAAACATTTTACTGCGCAGGGAGGGAGACAGCCGGCAGCAGTAAAGGTGAAGTGAGGAATCAGGAATCCACACAAACCGTCACATATTTTACAATCCAAATCTCCAGGTGAAAATTGCTGGCCATTTTGATACCCACCCAAAACATTAAGAAAAGAATAACCATAAATTGGCATTTTACATTGAAGTTCTACAACGAAAACCCCCGATCCACACAGCCCACAAATCCAAATTAAAGGGTAAACAATTGACACAAAAGCATAGATTTAAAATGTATAACTTCTCATTTTGCCTACAAATCTGGCAGGTCATGAATACAACATTAAAGCTATAATCCGTACGTTAAATGTCTGTTCCCAAACAGATAATTGCAACGATGTCCAAACTACAATGATGGCGACGCATCTATTGTCCCAAGTCGCATGTAGGCTATTCCCACTGAAGAGTATACAAACCCATACCCATCGATGTGATTTTTTTTTACAAAAAGGCAGGCCTGCCGACAACAGGGAGGCGAGCGATTGCCCGTGCCGAGCAGCCAACAAGTGGCTGTGGCCTGGCGATGTCGATAACCGGTGGTGGACACAGATAGGCATACCGTATGTGTCTAAAGTTTAGAATGAGAGACTGGCAGTGACAACGTGAAACATGGGGAGACTTACCATCGTCTAATTACGGGCTCGCCCAATGGAACGCTCCGCAGGCCGGCTCCCAGCAGCATGAAGAATGCCGACAGCAACAGGGACACCCGTAGACCTGGAACAGGAACACAATAGGGACTTTTAGCCACGACGGTTTTCAGGACGGCTCCGCTATAGGCGGATGTACGGCGGCTGCGACGCAATCGCCGTAGCCGTCAAAATCGTTAAGCAAACGGCGACGGGTTCCCAAACAACTTCCCATCCATCTTTGGTTTCCATGGTGACACGTCTATACAGCATGTGTCAAACAAACACCCCGTCCGTCGCGCGTCAGCTAACTTGCCGATATTGCTTAACCCATTCTGACCTGAGATCAGATTCATACGAGGTTTCCACTGGACACACACTGGTCTGATTAACCCATTCTGACCTGAGATCAGATTCTAAAAAATGTCAGTCGTTCTTCGATTTTTCAAAAATAGCAGACCTACAAGCTCGTAGCGCGCCACTCGGTGGCGCGCTATGAGCTTGTAGATCTGCTATTTTTCAATAGCTAAAGCATAACATGATGCCAACACCAAAATGGGTTCCCGTTCAGAATGGGTTAATTCAGTGTTTCCCAACCTGCTGATCGTGCCCAGGCATCGCATGCAAGAATTAAGCCTTTAATGCTTACATGCGCTAGCCTGGACACGATCAGCAGTGGAAAAGAGGAAGGTGCTGGAGCAATCTGTGTTATTCTAAAAAAAAACGTTTTAATAAACATGGTTACGGTAATATGGTTTTAGTGTTATTTCTTCATTCAGAGCATGCCAACACATTATTACACAGCATGAGAGAGGTGATGGAGCAAATCGGTGTAAATGTATGACAGCTAATTTCAATAAACATGGTTGATGACATGGCGTTGTAGACACCATGTGGAAGTGCAGGTTCTGCCGTAGCAGGTTTATCCATCGAGCACTGGTCCATTTCCAGGTTGCCGGAGCGGACTGCCGTAGCCGTCGTTGCTTAAAGTCCCTACTCCCTAAATAGCAGAGGGCACTGCACTGTGGAAGTGACATTTGTCAACAGATGCCCAAGGCGCATTCTGAACATCAGGTGGCCCCGATAAAATCTCAATCGGAGAGAAAACCAACCAAAACTCCATCAGCCAGGATGTGAAGAAGAGGAAGTGGGGGTGGATTGGACATAACCCACCGAAAACCTACTTCGCTAGACGAGCACTGGACTGGAACCCACAGGGCAAAAGAAAAGTGGGGAGGCCAAAACCTGGAGAAGATCAGTGGAGAGTGAGGCAAAGCCGACCGGATTATCGTGGGCCCAGCTGAGGAAAGCTGCTCAAAACAGAGTCCGATGGCGGGGTGTGATTGCGGCCCTATGCTCCACCTAGAAGCCTACAGGAATACGTCAACATGGAAGTGAAGACAGATGGGGACGGGTAAAGGGGGACAGGAACAGGAACAGGGTGGGTTGGAGGGAGTTAAAGAGCCACTTTATTTCTTATTTTAATGATGTTTGGGAGACAATAAACACTTTCCTGGGGGTTTTATGTGGCCGCGGGTAATACGTGTTTTTAGTGTTTATGAGCTCCATGATGTCATGGGCTCACTTACTTCCTGGACTACATCTTGTCTCTCAGTAAGACAAGGAGGAGGAGCAGTTGTAGTCCAGGAAGGAAGTGAGCCCAGTGTCCATGACATCATGGAGCCCATGGACACTTTGAAATACTGAAATTGAAATATCTAAAAACACAAATGACCCACGTAAAAACCCCCAGGGAAGTGTTTAGCCCACCACACACCGGCTGCGTCCGCCGCGCGGCTGACACGGCCACCTCCATTATTTTCGATGAACCTATCGCACACCGGCTCCGTCCGCCGCGTCGCGCCGCGCCGCCCCGCCCGCCGATAGAACACAGTTCTATTTTCCAGGCGGCGCCGCGCCGCAGACGGTCGCAGACGGTGTGCGATGGGCTTTAGTCTCCCAAACATCATTAACCCATTCTGAACTGGAATGGTGGAACCCCTCTTGGTGTTTTAAGCATTATCTCATAATTTAGCTATTGAAAAATAGCAGATCTACAAGCTCACAGTCCCACGCTACAAGCTTATAGATCTGCTAGTTTAGAAAAATCGTGAAAATGTGGAGGAAATCTTTGAATATATATTCTATTATTCTTTCGGAGCGAACGTTTTTAACTCAAATCATTGCTTCTGGGGGGGTCCCTGGAACAACATATTTTCAGATGGGGGTCGGTGGCCAATTACATATATTTGTTGGGGTCCTTGAGCTGAAATAGTTCGAGAACCCACTGACATAGAAACATGGAACATGAATCCTGACAAACTGTCAGGATTTAGAAGACATTTGTAGAATCGACCTCAGGTCTAAATGGGTTCAAATAAGATCTGGTTGCAAAAGGGCCCTTTAATGACAATAAGCTAAACAGTCAAACTAAACAGGGAATTACTCTACTCTTATCACTCTTCTCTGTATGTTGGCCTCTACGTGAAAGCTCCAAAAGATATAGGCTTACGTTCCGTTGGATCATGACATCTAACAACTCGAAAGTCTCTGCTCTCAGTTTCACGCACATGATACGATGCTCATTGCAGGGAACTCTCTCCCCACTTCCTCGTTCTCCAGTTCCCACTTTAACTGCCACTCACTGTATAGCTCGCTAGTGGCAGGCTACTATTATCGAGAGGGAGACCACATCAATCCACCATCAACAGCCACCACACAGGGCTGACATGGTTGCAACATGTCTATATGGAGTTGTGGAGCTGCATGTCAGTACATTCTGTTAACACATCCTGGGCGGGAAGGGGAACCCCATTGATGTTTTAGCATTATGTTATACTTTAGCTATTGAAAAATAGCAGATCTACACGCTCATAGCGCAGCACCGAGTGCCACACTATAAGCTTTTGAAAAAAAATGTGAAAATGTGGCGCAAATCTTTGAATATATATTCTTTCAGAGCGAACGTTTTTAACTGAAATATTTGCTTCTGGGAGTTCCCTGGAACAACATTATCAGATGGGGGTCGGCGGCCAATTACATATAATTTCTGGGATCCTTTGACATGAAATGGTTTGAGAACCACCGACATAGAAACATAGGGTTTTTCAGAAAACGGTTTAGGATTCAGAAGTAATTTCTTTAGAATCGTCCTCAGTTCAAAATGGGTTAATCACTGTAATGGGAATTATGAAGATGAGAATACTTCTACTCTTGAAAACACATGAGTCATCACATATACTAGTGTCCCCGTTTACACCTCACAGTATACTGGGAAGCGAGGCTTCCCAAGTTCCACCTGTTGGCTGCCTGTCAAACGAAGGATTCTTACATAGCTCCTCGTGCTCCTCGTGTCCACTGACCACCACTCTAGTGTAATTTATGGTCTTCCGTTGTGTATAAGAGAGACACATGTAAACAGCTCTGCGGGCTGCGTTGCATGCAGTCTCCCTGGGAGATCCAGATCGCTCTTGTATTAAACGTGACATTGTTTCAGTCCACTCTCTACCGTGATTATTTCTTAAAGATTCGGATGTAAATTCTAAATAATCCACACACACACACACACACACACACACACACACACACACACACACACACACACACACACACACAGTGTATGTATTTGTATACTGTATATAGCACTTCTGGGGTCCTTACTTGTTTTAAGCCATGTCATTGTCTGTGACAATAGTAGACCTACAAGTTCACAACGCCTTGTGAGCTTAATAGATCTGCTATTTCCATGACTTTGGTTTCATTGATTAAAGCCATTTCACAATAGCGGGTTATGGCCTTTGGTTGGGTTTATGGCCTCTGGAACCCCTGCTGTAAACAGCACATCAAAGGGATCCCTATTCCCTAGCCTGGGCACCATTTCATTTCGGTATATGATCCGGTCGGGAGTGGATGATATCGTTACGTCATGTTGTAGTATTGTTTTGTAGTCGACAGGCAGGAACAACGGGCGTCAACTTTATCGAGGGAAAAGGAAGGTTCCTTCCTTTTTTCTCAATAAAAGCTACAGGCTACGAGAGCTTTTATTGACGGAAATTTAAGAGCCCGACCGATATGGATTTGTGTGGCCGATCCGATAACCGATAAGATAGAGGGGGACAATCACCGATAGCCGATTTGCCACCGATAGTGATTTTTTTGCTGGAATGAAAATAGACCTTTTTTCTGTGTGAATTGTGCAAAGATGTTGTGCCGATATGATTATGCAATGGTACAGACACAGTGACAGTAGTAAGGACAGCTGCTTTCTTAAACCAATGTCTTTATTCAAGACTTTTGTTCAACTTATTCAGTCAAGTGAGCTGCTGGGCAAAACATATCACTGCACCAGTAGTAGTCTATTTCACCAGCAACATGCTTTAATTCATATCGCGTATATCTGCGAGAAATTCACCGATACGATCCAATCGGCCAGGCCCATATATGGTCATATCGGCGGCCGATATATCGGCCGGCCGATTATCGGTCGGGCTCTAGAAGGAACCTTCCTTTTCCGGACTTTTGAAACAGAGACCAGGCTTTCCTCCGAGGTGGTGGAAAGCCTGGTGAGGCGAGGTTAACCGAGGTCAAGGGATCACAGTTTAACACAAAACCAGTTGGCCTGGCAGTTCTAGTTCTAGACCTCTTCAGTCAACCAGGGAAGTGTGCTGCAAAGGTTCTAATGTAAAGAAAATAAAAGATAATTGTATGTGCAATGTTATGAAAGTTGATGGACCGGTATAGGTGTTGCGCTCCACCTGCAACACCTCAACAATCCATCTCCTATAGGGGTCTGACTGGCACATTGAAAAGGGAATAGACACCCACGCTCTTATTTAATGTGTTGGTCAGCAGCTTCCCTCTGACCACTGTCTGCCACTGTCAGCGCCTGTACACGCGATGCTCTTAAGCACATTACATGGGCTTATCCCCGATACCTTGGATCACATAGCTTAAGCTAGTCTAGTATCCATCTAGACTCTCTGGATGATCGCCTACTGTACTTTCTTTTCCCCCAGGGAGATTAGGGTCCGGGATACATGTTTGTGCATGCCTATAGCTCTGGTCCATAGCCCTAATAGCCCCACCCATAGCCACCTTTTGTAATGGTGAGTAGGTAAAAGGTGCTTTTTATTTCCACAACAGAAGAGAGGCTGGTCTGACATGTGAGCCAGGAAGAGAATAGTAGCAGAGCTCTATAATGAAGGCATTTATGGATCAGAGCTAGTGTATGCCTAGAGGCCCTAGACCCAAACTTAGGGGGTTTTCATGATTCTGAATCCATTCCAAGCATTAGTTTTGCACGAAAAACACTCCTTGGCTTAAAAACAGCCATAGCCGTCATCACAAATGTGATGAGGTCAGCACATTTGGGCACATTTTAGCACGTGCAGGGCAGGCTATGGCCGAATTTAGGCCAAGGAGTGTTTTTGCCTCATATTGGTTTGCACCCCTCAAAATTAAACTAAACCCTACTAGATGATGAACTCTGAAACAATACAAGATCAAGCACCAGATACTGTAGTAAGTAAAGTAAAGGGCCTAAAGGCTAAGGTCTTCCCCTTTAGTTTCACATTGTATAATATAACACAATTTCATGTCAGTGCATTCATTGTGTACTTTGAATGACACTCCCTTGACCAATCATTCTGAAAACATCATGACAGTCACAAGATCTTTTCTGTTTTCCTACTGTGATGACAGACATAAACAGTGTAATGTTTATGCCGGCCACCTACCTGATGCGTCAGACGAACGGGGAAGTTGTACAACAGTCGGGTGATGCGGAGCAACCGGTTTCTGACACAGCAGCTCAAGTCAAGAGGTGAGCAGTGCACTGTACTGGTGGCTGCTTTGTCTGTGTGGCTACCATTTTTAATGACGCTTGAGCAACACACACTTGGAATATTACTTTTCACGGAGGAGTACGCAACTGAAGTGGCCCTCTTGTCTTTTCGTTAGGAGGACTCTAGTCTAAATGAGGCAGTCCTATTCTTACTAGCCTGTTTGTTGTTACCACATGAGGACCATCTCTCATATGAAAAAGACGGTGCACTGAATTAATAATAGCTCCTAACCGTACATTACATTGAACAATCCCAAATGTTTGGGTTTCACAGGACTGACATTTCTTTGGGGTTGTAAAACATTGTGTGCATCTGTCTTGTTCAGTAGTCATTGGACTTATAATAGTTTTATGAATAACATGACCATGCATGTACTATTTCATGCAACATTTACACAAACGTGCATAACGTTCATTTCTATCAAACCAATGGCAGAGTGAGACTGTGAGGTTGTTTATAATTAATTACATAAGTCTGTTGCCTGTTGGTCAGCTTGGTCTAGTTTAAGCATGTAACAATCAGAGACACAGTCAACACAGTACTAGATGGGCCCCCTGTGTGTCTGGAATAACGTTTTAATTGACTGAATAACGATTTTTAACTCAAAGAGACAATATATACGGTTACAGTTGCATCACAGTATCACACACAATCACAGACAGGGTTGTCAGTCTGCTGAGCAGAGCAGGACACTGTGTACCCTATTGTAAACACATGTGTAATACTTTATCGTGTCGTCCACAGTTGTTGTATTGAGTTGTGCTTGAAATGTACTGTAATTCTGAAATTCTCCAATCTGTTAATACATCAAAACCACACTGGTTTAAAATAATAAAATAAAAAACACTCACCCTTCTTATCCATGAGCCACATGAACAGAAGCCACGGAATGAACCCGACCGGACCCCACAGCACCAGCACGGCTATGTCGGACTTGCCGAAGTCGAAGGCGTGAGCGGCCGAGTTCTGGATGGGACCCCAGGTGTTCCACACCATGCCCTGCATGAAGCCCAGCATGGAGAACAGGGCCAGGACCAGCCATCTTCGGCCGTACACCCTGCTGTACACTGGCCGTGGTGTGGTGTTGTTAGTGTTGTTGTTGTAGCTGCTGGATGATGGCTCCGACGGTTGAGAAGGGACGAGGAGAGGTTCTCTCTCGGCGTCGGTGCTCGAACCCGCGGCACCCATTTTATCAAATACTACTACTAGTGTTCTTTCTTTTTTCCTCTGTCGTCCAGCAGCAGGGGTTTACAGTAGATCTCGTCGATAAGGGGGAAGTAGTCAGTGTCGGGTTACTTTGTTTTCAGTGTGTCTCTCTCCCAGCAGAGAAACAATAACAGACGCTCATGTCATCTGCTGCTACGGTTGGGTTCGTTGTTACTACCGCGCATGCCCCAGATCATTGTTGCCAGATTGTGTGAGAGAAGCAAGCAAGCAACCCAGGTCTATGAAAACAAGCCCAAAAGAAGCGAGCATGTTGATTGATTGAATACTTTATTGGCAGAAATGTAATCACTGTCAGTACAGGGTACAGTCAAACAGAAATGTAATCGGTACAGGGTACAGTCAAACAGAAATGTAATCAGTACAGGGTAGCCTACAGTCAAACAGAAATGTAATCAGTACAGGGTATACAGTGAAACACACGTCCAATGGGAGACATCCCAATTAAAAGACATGCAAATCCCTTGACTCCTTCAAAACTGCTCTCACAGGGCACCTACGGACGGCTGCAATTCGAAACTGGACCCCGTAAAATCTGAATCCCGCCCACCCACCCCTGTCCCCCCCCCCTCACTGTATATATGTTTCTTTTCCCTTTTCACCTCCTATGATAATTTATTTTTTGCTATATAGTTGTGTATATTCGTACGTCTCTAAATGTTTTGATGAATTGAAAATGGTGGGGCCTATTGTAAACAAGTGTAATGCTTTATGGTGTCGTCCACTCACTGTTAACAGTTTTTGTATTGAGTTGTACTTGAAATGTACTGTAATTCTGCAAACTGTTAATAAATCAATCAATCAAACGTCGCTTATAATAAGCGGACATGGCAACACTAGCTTTCCACTGGTACCGCTAGGTTAGACCACGTGACGCGGTAGTGGCTCGTCGTTGTTTTGGGGAAACTGCGGCCCGTCGTCCGCCATGTTGGTCCCTTCACTGCGTCGACTTGAAAGGCTTTGTTTTCAGCAGCGACGGAGCCACAATGGAGTGCAGGAGGCGGGGAAAGACAGACAGGCGTCCACGTGACTTTTGTTTACTTCCTCTCGTCTTCTCTCGCCACACAGCACATGTGCTAAAAGGTGAGTTGTTGTTGTTGTTCCCTCTACTTGTCCCACTTGTCACTCGTCTCCTTTATGATCATTTTTCTGTGGCAAGGTGGACCCTCTTATCTTGTAAACAAGTGTAGTGCTTTATGGTGTCGTCAGTCGTCCACTCACTGTTAACAGTTTTTTGTATTGAGTTGTGCTTGACATGTCGCCTACTGTAATTCTGCAAACACTTGTAGCTTGTAGATCCACGGCTTGCCAAGCCGTGTATATCCCAAGCCCTTCCCAAGATTGATTGGTGTTACTCCAATCAATCAATCATCAGTCCACGAACCGCTTGTCAATGTTTAAGAGCATACTTAGGGGTTAATAAACAACAACAACCCATATTGTTTTGTATTGCTTGAGTAGCTGTACTGTACCCTGCAGGCCAAAGTATAGCCTAGTATTGTCTGGCCATCATGTATTCATTGCACAATTCGTTGTATACAGACATTAATAGTATACAGACATTCTATAGGCTATACTATTCTAATGCTAGGACTATATGTGGTGGTTACCATAGCCGCAATTTGCAACTCTAGATTTTTTTACAATTGGTTGAATCTAGAGTTGCAATAACCTCCATCGACTTCCTATGCATGTTTTTTGGTTTGTGACCTCCTGGTCTTAAATTACGTTAAACTCACCAACATTGCAGCTGTAGTCCAAGCTTGAATTATCCTCTTTCGATCTGGTGTCGCTTGTTTATCATAAAAGTCCCCATAAAAAAAGTTATGAGCTACTTTCTGTCCAAAATATTCCACAACTATTATTCCGAGCCGCCATCTTGGATTTTTTTCAACGTGCCATAAAACAAGACGTGAGGGGGAGCGCTTGTTTAATAGAATCTTACCTGCGCAGGTAAGACACCCAAAGAAGAGGCCGACACCCTAGGGAGGGAGGGACGCTATTAAACAAGCGCTCCCCCTCACGTCTTGTTTTATGGCACGTTGAAAAAATCCAAGATGGCGGCTCGGAATAATAGTTGTGGAATATTTTGGACATGAAGTATCTCATAACATCTTTACGGGGGACTTTTATGATAAACAAGCGACACCAGATCGAAAGAGGATAATTCAAGCTTGGACTACAGCTGCAATGTTGGTGAGTTTAACGTAATTTAAGACCAGGAGGTCACAAACCAAAAAACATGCATAGGAAGTCGATGGAGGTTATTGCAACTCTAGATTCAACCAATTGTAAAAAAATCTAGAGTTGCAAATTGCGGCTAGTGGTTACCATAGCATTCTGATACAATTATTGTTCTTCTCAGCTAACTTGTGTTTAATTATTTAATTGGAAATAACACCTTGAGATGTAGTACCACCATGTCGTTTTCAAGGGAGCCACGTACAAATGACAAAATACAGAATATATTTAGACACCATATGTGGTGGGTCAGTTCAGAATAATAATCACTACAGAAATCAGTAAATAAGCTTAACTGTGATTTATTAACTCAATACAAAATAAACTTTTCAATAACGAAATAGTCACTAATAATGAAATCAAAATAAAATAAAAAGGGATGGGTGTGATGCTCAAGTGTCCTGTCACTGTCCAAAGCTAAATTTAAATGTTCACAAAATAAATAAAAAATGGAACCCAGTCAATGCTGTGTAGTGGTAAGTCTCCTCTTACCACCCACGGTTACGCGAAGTCCGTCCTCGATCGAAATCCAAACTCCAGGAATGGGAAGAAGGTCTCTTAATCCAAAGGTAGAATCCAATAATAAGGGAAAAATCCAAATGGCTGTATGGCAAGACTTGGGAAATACTCCTCTTGCCTCCTCAGTAGACTGTCTGTCTCTCTGCACCTCCACTCTGGACTGACAGAGTCAATTTCTCCAGGTGGCTCAAACAATGTGATTGCCCCTCACTCCATCAGCCAGGTGAGCTGTGGGCGGGGCTTCCCAATCACTGCCTGTTGCCTAACTGGTTTCTCATGGCATATAGCCCAGCAGGTAACTAGAAAAAAACTCATAGCATAGCAGATTGGTGGAAAATAATAAATAAAAATACATGAAAATAGTGCATAGTAAACAAAAAATGCATAGAAAACAATGTGACTCTGGGCACAGATGTTACATTATTACCCAACTTGAGTAAACTAAAGACCTGGAGGCGTGATCAATGCTCTTTGGCCACTCAGAATAGCCAAATGGCATTGATCACGCCTCCAGGTCTTTAGTTTACTCAAGTTAGGTAATAAGACCTGGTACTTAAGACACGCAATATACAGCCCTATATCTCATATTTGCCTGATTGAAGACCGTGTAGGTGGAAGATCGCAATTTTGTTGCCTCTAAATAAAGTAAGTCTCGGAGCTCTAGAAACTATAGTGTGCGGGGATGTTCTTTCTCTTCCTTGATGTTTGTTGACGTGAAGAAAATGCCAGAACTCATTGTATATCCTTTTACATGATTTAATTTACCTCTATATTTAATGTTTTCTATTAATGTTTTCCATTTATCTATTGTCTTTAAACAATTCTAATGGGTTTAAGATGTATCAATATCTGTTTAGTCTATAAGCTTATATAGACATACAATGAGTGCTGGCATTTTCTTCACCTCAACTTATATCTTGGAGCCTTAATGCACCTGGAAGGATTTAGTTTGAACCTGGAGTGCTGCGGGTTGTCTGCTACGGCAGTACCTTTCTCTCACTTCCTTGATGTTTGCCTTGATGCCTGACGTCCAGCACCTGGGCCTAAATATAGGCATCGAGACGTGTGTGCACACAATCTTCTCTCTGTGTATGTTATTTTAGGCCATGACCGCCACAGCCAAAACCATTAAGCCCTTTGGCCCGGAAGAGGCCATGGGATCCTGAGTGCTTTACGTCAGCCCGCGGTCTTCACCAACATGACGT
>NC_137877.1:37445194-37471422 GCF_963924005.1 Protomyctophum bolini | reverse complement strand
AGAACGCCATTGACAATGAAGGGAATATTTACGTCATCTTGTCCCTAACGCAAACATTAAATGCCATTAACAATAAAGATAATTTAATGTTTGTTTTACATCACCATTACATCACCTAATCAGTTAGACATTAATATATTAGCGTCCCTTTTTTTTATTACTATTACTACTTTTTGGAAAAATTCCAATGATGAAGGATTACCATTTATTTATTTTAAATGTCCACATCACTTCACTATACCGAGCTTTTAAGGGCTGTGCATGTGGGTTGTGCATGTGCGCGCACAATAATTAGATGTCATCTTCTGTCATTCTCTTAAAGTGACAAATTAGATCAGCCGATCCGATGATGTATTAGCATGTCAGGGAAGTTGGTTTTGTCTTTTGTTGCAACTTGCCAGTGGTATTATCTGGCTCTGGTCTTCCTATAGGCTCTATAGTAATAAATAGTTAATTATCCGCGTAAATAACAGAAAACATGCTCTCAACCAAAAGCCAGCTAATTAGACTGCTAAATCAATTTTTACTGCTGCAGCAGCAACTGGACCAAAAATATAAATCTCATCAACCAAACCAGGGATTCGACACAAGGGGGAGAAAAGGGGAAATGGGCGGAACAATGATTTATTCACACCATAACATCGGCCCGTGTTTGAAATATAATTATATGTCACCTTGATAATACAGTGTGTGGGGGATCCTGATATGCAGCCTTCATTGATTTCAAAACAGGGTAATTTAAATGAATAGTTTAAGCATGTATGATCATTATAATCATATCTGTCTTTATGCCCCCCCCTCTCTCTCTCTGCCAGCACCCGTATTTGAAACACAATGCTCCTATGTGGAGGCACAACTGGGGCAGTTCCTGAGTTGGGCCAGTGGCCCGCCTGCTGGGTCAGACACGGGTCCGTTCCGTGATTACCCCCCCTCGGAATACTGGGCATATGCCGACTACAAGTACATCGCTTTGCTGTTCCGAGATCAACCTTCCATGTTTGAGGTTAGACCTGAGGACGATTCTTTAAAAAAACAGTCTTCAAAATCAACAGTTTTCTGAAAAACCTATGTTTCTTATGTCATTTGTTACTCAACCTTTTTCATGTCAAGGACCCCCGGAATTACATCTGTATTTGGCCGCGGACTCCCATCTGAAATTATGTTGTTCCAGGGACCCCCCCCCCCCAGAAGCAAAGATTTGAGTTAAAAACGTTCACTCTGAAAGAATATATATAACGTATTCAAAGATTTGTGCCACATTTTCACGATTTTTCAAAAATAGCAGACCTACAAGTTCATAGCGTGGCACTCAGTGCCGCGCTACGAGCTTGCAGATCTGCTATTTTTCATTTAGCTGAAGTATAACGTAATGCTTTAAAACACCAAAAGGGGTTCCCGTCCAGAATGGTTTAACGCTGCTAATCACAAATGTATTTATTTATTTATTTAATTGTGTTATTTTAGTATTTCAAACTAAAGTCTTTTTTCCCTGTAATTTAGCAACCATTTCACACATTTGAAGTCACTTACTTTAGTCACTTTAGCTTTTGAGGGTTGGATGGGTGAATTTATGGGAGCAGTTTCTTTTCTCCACTCTGTAGATATAATTCGGATTAATCTACTGTCAGGATGTATTTTAGGATTTCTGTTTAAGCGCTAGTATCGTTACCTTCAGCGTGTGACACATAGGCGTCACTGGGAATGGCCTGTCATGTTTGCTGATTTAAAAACCCCCCTTGATTAAAATTCATTCTTGCCTCTCTTAACCCATTTCGACCGAGACCGATTCTACTAAATGTCTTCTAAATCATGACTGTTTTCTGAAAAACCTATATTTTTATGTCAGTGGTTCTCAACTTTTTTCATGTCAAGGACCCCCGGAATTATCTGTATTTGGCCGTGGACCCCCCCCCCCCAAGAAGCAAAGATTTGAGTTAAAAACGTTCGCTCTGAAAGAATGTGTTCAAACATTTTGGCCACATTTTCACGATTTTTCAAAAATAGCAGACCTACAAGCTCGTAGCGCGGCACTTGGCGCCGAACTATGAGCTTGTAGAGTTGCTATTTTTCAACAGCTAAAGTACAACATAATGCTTTAAAACACCAAAAGGGGTTCCTGCCCAGAATGGGTTAAGATATTCTTCCCCCCCTGTTCTCTTTTGTCTGAGGCTTAAAAGTCAATTTGTGTCCCCAAAGCACTGCCACACATTGTTAATGCCACGCCATCACATTGATGATAATAATAAATTCCCATTGAGACAACTTTTACGAGTCTGCTAAAACCCATGCCTCGGAGAGGGCAGGCAGCGCCTTTTTAAATTGTGAACAGCGCAATATAAATTGCTGCCGCCTGAAGGCTAGATTGTCCATACTGCCATTTACAGCGGCCTGAATTATATTGTTATTATGCTAATAGCCTCATTATCCAAGAATGCTGCGGAGAATACCTGAGTTGTATGCTGCTACGCTGACAGTGAGTGATTGACACCCCAGTGTTTTTAACCCATTTAGACCTGAGGACGATTCTACAAAATGTCTAAAATCCTGACAGTTTTCTGAAAAACCCTATGTTTCTACTGTATAAAGTGTATATCAGCCGTTCTCAGACTATTTCACGTCAAGGAACCGCAAAATATGTATTTGGCCTCCGACCCCAATCTCAAAAATATGTTGTCCCAGGGAACCCCCCCCAGAAGCAAAGATGTGAGTTAAAAAACGTTCGCTCTGAAAGAATATATTCCAAATTTGCGCTACACATTTTCACTATTTTTCAATAGCTAAAGTATAACATAATGCTTTAAAACACCAAAAGGGGTTCCCGTTCAGTATGGGTTATAACAAAGACCCCGCAGACATGCAGTCACTCCACAATAAGGATCACTACTGGTTGTATGTAATTGACCTTGTCAAGACAGCTTGTGAAACGGGGATGTAGGTACAGTGTGCGATTGTGTCACAGTTCGCGCCCACACACTCTCTATCTCTATCGCCCTTCATATTACATTGTCTTTTTAATACAATTATTGTTTTTCCTTGTCCAGTTCTCCACCCACACGTCCATCGCTTAGACTAGAGTATATATTAATAGAGACGGCGACGGATTTCTCCTCCCATCCACTTGCATTAAGTTGCTCAAAAGCGCTATGAGGGCGATTTCACTCCTCCTTCCGGGTAGGAACAGAGTGCATTCTGGGATGGATTGGGCCAAAATCGTGAACACGCTCGGCCGTTGACTATCATTGCACGCGTTCACGTATGGAACGGCGTTCACAGCGTCATTGCTCCCAATGACATGAACGAACGTGCGCAATGACAGTCAACGGACCAAGCGCTGGCCTCGAGCTGCAATACCAAATTCGGCCATTTCATCCTCGGGGTTTCCTCTCGGTGACGTCTCCATTATATTTATACTCTAAAAGGTCCATCTACTGTAATAACATGCTGAACCTCAGATCCCAGCTGTATTTTTAACCATATTATCTAGCCAAATAGTGCATGTTAATTAACACCCCGAACGCCCGGGGGGTATAAATAGGATAATAGGTATAGTTAAACATCTAGTCGACTAGTAAACTAGGCCAACTAGTCAACTATAGTGACTGCCCTATACTGAACGCTGTGCAACTTTTCAGGATATCGTATGGGCCGACTTTGGCTACTCGGGACGCGACGGGAGGGAGAGCACCGTGTGGATCGGAACCGAAGGAGCCAACACGCCATGTCACCTGGACTCTTATGGTTGTAACCTGGTGCTGCAGGTGCAAGGAAGGTAAGAACTGACCTCGGATCTGTGTGGTCTGACCTCGTCACAACCCTCTCGGCACAGTGCCCACAGTTAATCTTTCACAGCTGCATTATGGGTATGAATAAAGGAAAGGAGACTCGGGAGGGGACAGACAAAACGCTCCCAGTGGGATTGGTGATGGAAGTGTCCTGTCCTGGCCTGCCATCTATTCATTCATTCAACTCTCCCCGGCATGGACGGACAGACGGCGCTCTGGAGAGACGAGCAACTCCCCTCTCCATCAGCGGTGATGGAGAGCGAAGGTGTTGCGAGCGCTATTTTCCTTCAATGACCGATGATAAGAGATCAAAAGGGCACAACATGACAGAGCACACTTGGGCGCACAGAGTGTGGTCTTGTCGTGTGCCCCCCCCATAGCCTCGGACAAAGACAAGTCATTTTCTGGCACCCCCCCTCTCCCCTCCTCTCCCCCTGATGGAGATAAGAGCTGAAGATGCCATTGATTTAGGAGGTGGCAGGCTGCCATTGTGGAACGATAGTATGGGGGTCTGTGACAAAAGAAGATAAAAGGTCCCTTTGTATCTTTACCCAAGTGGCCCCCGAACGATTTCTATCTCCCTTTTTTCTTGTGATTGGGTCTCGGCGCTCTCTTTCTTTCTTTTCATTCGGAGGTGATCTGAATTGGAAGGGGAAAAATGCCTCTGCCTCTGCCGGGGTGTGTGTCTGACGACGCAAGTCAATCTGTTGGAAATGTAAACGGGCTGTCGATTTGAGGCTTTTGCAAACGACGGGGGAAAATCGGTTGAACTTTGAATGAACTTTATGCCACAGAGTGAACCTTCCTCGCCCCCGCCCCCAAGGGTTGAATTCCTGCAACATAACAGTACTGTACATTCACACTATCAGCAAAATACCGGTTCTAGATTTGACCATTTGCCATTCACCATTTTTATCATGACATTTTGTCGCAACACTTTTTTGACGTTTTTAGTCAATTGCATGTCCTTGTAATTGTGTGTACTTAAGTCTTTCCAAATTGCACAATGAACAGGACACGGAGTTTTTTCGGATTTCTAGCGACATTTCTGTTTTTGGTTTTCCGAAAAGCGCACCCGGTGTGCGACCACCTTAACATTTTGTATCCGTCGGTAAGAAAGAAACCTTGTATCTCCATATTAAACTTTCTTGTATTCATTATATTTGAAGGCTATATTTTATCCTTTTTTTTAGTCCGACGATGAGCCGGTGACAAGGGGTGTAACGATACAGTACAGTAACTGCATAGAGCGCCAACGTCCTGACGTCACTCGCTCATCCCCTGGTTTCCACCTGGTTCACGGAAGTCATTTCTCTATGGAGATTAACACGGTGGTCATCCTAAAATCCTTATTGTCAGGGAGGCGTCTCTGTATCGCTTGCGACAGTCAGTCACTCATATTTGATACCGTCTGTTTCTAGCGAAAATCTTAACTAATTCAGTAGCAGTAACAATAGCAGTCAGTTGATTCTTCATCCCATATCCGGGATGACATGTTTATTTTTCAAACACAGTTCTTATATGAGGCGATCTAAAAATCCTTCCCTATGGGGATTACAATGCAAATAAAAAGTACAGTGCATGAACCTGTGGATTTTAGCGCCCTCTACCGATATTGACGTCAGACTTTGGTGCTCTATTTATTTGCATTTCTAAATAAAGAATCGTCCTACGGCCATTTATTTCACATTCAAATTCCACTTATAGCTTCGTATCCTGCAGTCCTATAATTTGACAGAGTGTTTTTTCCCCCCTGTATTCTTATGGAGGAAACGCTGGCACCTGTTCCCTCCCGAAGACACGGCCAGCTTGTACCCGACCAGGATCCCTTACGAGGAGTCCAGTGTCTTCAGCCAGGTGGACGTCCTGCGACCAGACCTCGAGAAATGCCCTGCCTTCCGGACGGCTAGGGCTCATGTCGTCACTCTGCACCCTGGACAGGTCAGTATACGCTTTCTCCATCCATCCATATCCATCTTCAACCGCTTATCCGTAGTCGGGTCACGGGGAGCTCCACCAGAGAGCTCCAGACTTCCCTCTCCAGAACAACATTAGTAAACTTCCTCCTGGGGGATCCTGAGGCGTCCCAAGAGCCAGGGAGTCGATGTGTTTCCTCCAACTGCGCCTTGGTCTGCCCCCCCGGGGGGTCTCCTCCCAGTGGGACGTGCCTTGAGGACCTCCCTAGGGAGACGCCCGAGAGGCATCCTAACCAGATGTCCGAACCACCTTAAGCTGGCTCCTTTCCAAGCTCAGAAGCAGCGACTCTACTCCGAGTCTCTCTCGCGTGACTGAGCTTGAACTCACTCTATCTCTAAGGGAGATGCCAGCCACCCGTCGAAGAAAACTCATTTCGGGCCACTTGTATTCGCGACCTTATTCTTTCAGTCATGAGCCACACTTCAGGACCATAGGTGAGAGTAGGAACGAAGATTGCTCGGTCGGTAGACGGAGAGCTTTTGCCTTCTGGCTCAGCTCTCTTTCCGTCACAACAGTGCACAACAATTTCTCTCCAAGGAATTGCAAAATAAATTGCTGTGTCAGAAACGCGACGCACTCGGAGTGTATTAAATTGCATGTCATTTCAGCTGTTAAGCCTTTTTGATTCATGAGCATTTGCTTTGACTTGGATTTATGTTAGGAGACCCTGCTTTTATTACATGGTCACAGCGCTAGATAGAACTGTGCGTACAATAAAGCTACTCGTGGGAATATTGACTTCAGTGTTGTTTCTGTCGACTAAAACCAAGACGAAGAATACAAAAATAAAAACTAAGCTATGATGACTAAAACTAAGACTAAATATACTGACAATTTCGTCAACAAATAAAAACTAGACTAAAATGTTAGGAAGGGACTATAGTGGACAAGAGATCCAGTATAAGTCATTTCATAATTAGTTGCATGCTGAAAATAGCTCGCAATGCGTCGCAGCGCGTCAATCAATCAATCAAATATTGATTGATTGATTTGATTGAATTGTTTATTGAACATGTAGAAACGGCAACAGAGCACACTCAACACTTCAAAAGGGATAGCGCCAAAAAAAAATCATCATTTCAGGACAAAAAAATGAAAATGAATGTGATAAGAAGAAAGTTCTAAACTGAGGTATGATGCTGTCAAAAAGTGTCTGATATGATTAGAGGAAAATGGCCTCTCGGGCTAACCGTTATTCAAAGGCCAGTCACTCTGATTTACTCCAGGTCACTCTGCAGGGCTTTCTTTAATGTATTCCACTCTCCCTCGTCTGCACAACGCCCTCTCAGTCTCAACCAAGGTTATAATAGTTAACCAAAAAAACGGAAACTAGAATTAAAAAAAACATTTTAGTTAACTGAAACTAAAAACTAAAAATAAATTAAAAAAACGATAACTAAACTGTATTGTGTGTCCTCAAAACGAACTAAAAACTAACTGAAATTATAGACAAAATACCCTTAGTTCAATCAATATTTATATAATATGCCTTTCGCATATTTATAATATAATCCTTTTAAATTCATTCGATTAATTTCCTCATCTCTCCAACAAGTTTTATACACAGTCCAATGTGGGATTACTTTGACTAAGAGGTCATTGTTGACTTCAGAAAGAACCAGCGCAGCCACTCACCACTCCTCATAGACGGACACTGCAGTGGATGTAGTGAGCGTTCCTGGGGGTACAGATCACAGACAGTCCGTCATGGTCCTCAAACACGTCCTCTCTTGTGAAGAGAGCCCAGAAACGGCTGTTCTTTCTGCGCCGGATGAGAAGAGCCCAACTCCCCCCGCTCACATCCTCACTATACTTTCTACAGGGGAACTATCCTGACAAACTGCATCTCTGTCTGGTCTGGAAGCTGCAATGAAGCAGACTGGAAAACAAGTACAGAGAGTATAGTGAGGACAGCGGAGAAAATCATCGGGACATCAGTGCCTTCCATCAAGGACACTGCAGCGCACAACCGCTGTCTGTCTCTAGGGCCAACAACATAAGAATGACCCCACCCACCCACACCAGGGACTGTTCACTCTGTCGCCTTCCGGCAGAAGGTATCGAAGCATTGGAAGTAAAACAGCATGATTTTCCAAGAGCTTTTTCCCCCCCAAGCCATCAGACTTTTGAACAAGTACAATATCCCCTAACCTTTAACCCCCTATTATGCTGCTATAAGGACTCCTGTTGTGCAATATATGTCTCTCAATGAACTAATGGTGCTTTTTAATTTATTTGTTTTTAAAAGTGGATTTTTAGATTTTAATAGTATTTTAGCTCTCTTTTAACCCATTCTGACCGGGAACCCGTTTTGGTGTTAGCATCATGTTATGCTTTAGCTATTGAAAAATAGCAGATCTACAAGCTCATAGCGCGCCACCGAGTGGCGCGCTACGAGCTTGTAGGTCTGCTATTTTTGAAAAATCGAAGAGCGACTGACATTTTTAGAATCTGATCCCAGGTCCGAATGGGTTAATCAGACCAGTGTGTGTCCAGTGAAAAACCTCGTATGAATCTGATCTCAGGTCAGAATGGGTTAACTAGCATACTAAAAGCCAGTGAAACGACATTTCGTTCTCTCTTATGCATTTTATGTATCTGCTGAATGACAATATAAAGCTATCCATCTATCTATCAATGACAGCGAGAGAGACGCAAGGAAGTGCCTTGTGGAAAAGGATGATCGTAAAATATGCGGAGCACGTCTCAAGGGTATAGGCCTATTGTATAACCCATTCTGACCTGAGATCAGATTCATACGAGGTTTCCACTGGACACACACTGGTCTGATTAACCCATTCTGACCTGAGATCAGATTCTAAAAATGTCAGTCGTTCTTCGATTTTTCAAAAATAGCAGACCTACAAGCTCGTAGCGCGCCACTCGGTGGCGCGCTACGAGCTTGTAGATCTGCTATTTTTCAATAGCTAAAGCATAACATGATGCCAACACCAAAATGGGTGCCCGTTCAGAATGGGATAAGGATCGGGCATTCGTGGAATGAGCAACACAGATAAATGTGTGGGTATAGCGCCCCCAAAACATTTGCCAAAATGTGGCAAGTGGTTGGTATTCACCCTTGCCACAACAGCTTGGTTTGGTATGGAACAGTATCTCTCTCTCACGTGCAAGGCAGAACTCGTCATCATTAAAGGCAATCTCAATGCAGTGAGATTCTGGAGCCAGTGGCGATCCCATATCTTCA
This sequence comes from Protomyctophum bolini, assembly GCF_963924005.1. NCBI lineage: Eukaryota > Metazoa > Chordata > Actinopteri > Myctophiformes > Myctophidae > Protomyctophum > Protomyctophum bolini. The sequence goes on along the minus strand of NC_137877.1, from coordinate 37,462,458 downwards.
GAATCTGGGACCTGTAACGTCATCCTCCAGGATGACAACGCTCGCCCCGTAGAGCCAGGACCACGGAGTACCTCCAAAATGTAGGAGTGGAGAGGATGGAAATGCTGTGAGTCCAGACCTCAACCCAATTGAACACTTGTGGGATCAGCTTGGGCGTGCTGTACGAGCGACCAACAGAACCAAGTGTTGTTTTTTTCCTTATTACTGTGGGAGAGTGCAATCATCCAATCCACTAAGCAACTCAAAGCAAGGGTTCAGGCAACCATTTGCAATTTTGGCAAATGTTTTGGGGGCGCTACCCACACGTTTAGCTGTGTTGCTCATTCCACGAATGCCCGATCCTTCTATACAGACTATACCTTGTTGTATGTACAGGTGACAACGATCAACGATTAAAATGATATAAAACATAAAATACCAATTGGTATTATCAAAGTGGAGAAATAAAGGACCAAAGTTACGTTTCTGAAATGTTTATATGTTTAAACAGTATATATTTTTAGGTTTTATTACACAATACTTACTCTTACTCTGATCTTTTTTAATCCTATACCTGACAAATAAACCAAAGTACGAAAAAAAACTAAGCATTTTCACCAAAATAAAAACTAGCAAACCCGCTTTAAAAACTAACTAAAACGAACTGAATTAGAAAAGGAAAAAAAGTCAAAACTAAAACTAAACTATAATGAAAAAAACAAAACTATTATAGCCTTGCTCTCGACAACTTGTTCAGATTCCAGCAGTGCTCTCTCTTGCTCTTAAAGAGTCAAAACAGTGACAGAGCAATTGGCCATCCATCTCGCTCACTATCTGCTGGCGCTAAGATCCCAAAAGCGACCACCAAACACAACTGTCCCCAGTTTCTGCGCAAATTGTCTGAGGGGGTGGAAACAGAAGTGTAACCTGCTGACTGACCTCTAGTAGTAGTAATATGAGTGGTTAAACACTTAAAACATTTATACTTAATTGACTCCCCAAGGGTCTATACTTGGTCCCCTCCGGTTTTTCCCCCCGCTCGACACACAATCTCTTTGTCGAAAATAGCCAATCTCTGAAATGGTAAATGGTAAATTTATATAGCGCCTTTATCCAAGGCCATTCACCCATTCACGCACACATTCATACACCGGTGGCGGCGGAAACCATGCAAGGCAGTAAGGCACCAACCAGCACATCAGGAGCAATTAGGGGTTCAGTGTCTCTTGCTCAAGGCCACTTCGACACTAACTCTGGGGGAGCCCACGGGGTTCGAGCTGGCAAACTTGCGCCGCTTCCCATCCGGTCACTGAGCCACCGCCGCCGCCGCCCCAGCTTGAAAGCTTTGCAACGAGACGTACTTACGTGAGCTTACACATCTGCTATTTCTGTGGGATTTTGTGTTCATGTTGGTTGAACGAGTGAAACAGTAAGCACTACAGAGAGGGCCCACTTGCCCAGACTATTAATGAGGTCGTTCATACAAAACACTGAAGGACAGAGCATTGTCTGATTCTGAATGACGGGTAGCCGACTGCTCTCTCTTAATACCGCCATTTACATCAGTGTATTTATTTTTGTTGTAACAAGCAGCACACCTGTCCCGGTTGGCCCCTATCAGTGCCAAGATCATAATAGCAATATTTCACCCGTTGTTTTAGACGAGAAACTGCCACAGTATACACATCACTTCCCCCAACCAGATATTGAGACACTGGCATAATAACTAAGCAACTCAAACCCAAGCATGCAGCATTCCTCCTCCTCTCTGGCCAAGGTGCAGGACATGAATTAATTAGAACAGCCGAGAAACCAGAAATCAATAAGTCTTGCCTTTTGTTGTTTTTTTTTTTGTTTTTTTTAATGGGAGACTTTATGAATGGAAAAGGAGTCAAGGACACATGCTGCCCTCACATGGACGCTCCCTGTAACTACAGCTATGTCCCCAATATATGCACTAAAATGTTTTTTTAAAACAATTGACAACTGTCTCTGGGTTTATGGACCATAGTAGATCATGATTCTCTGACATTTAAATGCTTATTGGGTTCTTTCTCCTCAGGTGCTGTTTGTCCCCAGACACTGGTGGCACTATGTGGAGTCAGTCGATCCCGTCACAGTCAGTGTCAACACCTGGATTGAGTTGGTGAGCTGAACCTTTGAACCCCCCTTTCTAATGAAAAGACGTGACATACGCTGGCCAAAATGTCTACTAGTTCTAGAGCACAATAACGCTGAGACGCCACGGTGTCGGCTAGTACTCGCTACATGCGCAGACACTTCATGAAACAACGTGGTAAAATGTAGCGGTGTCCCTGACCCTGACTAATGAGTTAAAATGTGGGAATATTTGAACTTTTATGCATGTCTATCTTAAATAGAGAGATGACTTCCGCACACCCGGTGGGCAATTTGGAGCAGGTGCGATGGTGACGAAGCATACACACACACACACCATAGGAGAAAGAAGGGACACCCGTACACACCGCCACTTGCTACTAGGTTCAAGAGCATTTATTTCTTAAGAGAGCAAACGTGTCTTCCTCAAAGCCCGAGGAAGGTCGCAAGACCGAAATGTTGCTCTCTTAACCCATTCTGACCTGAGATCAGATTCATACGAGGTTTCCACTGGACACACACTGGTCTGATTAACCCATTCTGACCTGAGATCAGATTAAACAAAATGTCAGTCGTTCTTCGACTTTTCAAAAATAGCAGACCTACAAGCTCGTAGCGCGCCACTCGGTGGCGCGCTATGAGCTTGTAGATCTGCTATTTTTCAATAGCTAAAGCATAACATGATGCCGACACCAAAAGGGGTTCCCGTTCAGAATGGGTTAAGAAATGAATGCCCCCCCCCCATTGGTGCTAGACAACTATTCTATTCAGATTAGAAAGCAGGCCACTCTCTCTAGCCTCGTCCGCTAGGAGGTCACAGACACTATACGAACTGCCGCAGACTACATATTGGTTTCACTTCCTTGACCTTATAACCAACTCGGGAGTCGGTTGTGCTTTTTTCTTTTCTTTTCGACTCGACTTTGATCTTTCCCTGAACAGGAAGTGGACGATGATGAGGCCAGAGTGGGCGAGGCCGTGACCAAAGCCGTCGTCTGTGCCCTGAAGACGACGCCCGGCAGTGACAACACCGACGTGTGGCTCAACCCCACCGAGGTGAGCTATTTAACCCATTTAGACCCCGAGGTCCTCCTGGGCCCGTGGCGGTTGGCGCAGCCGTCTGGGCACCGTGGCTTGGTAATCCAGTCTGGCAGTGTGTGCTGCGGGTTCGACTCCCGATCCCGACGGCCTTTACTGCGTGTCACCCCCCCCCCCCCCATCTCTCGCCCCATTTCCTTTCCTGTCAGCCTACTGTATACCTATCCCTCTATAATAAAAAAGAAAGAAAGAAAATAAAGGCGAAAGCCACAAAAAATATATCTTTAAAAAACAAAACAAATCCTGAATGTTTTCTGAAAAACCTATGTTTCTATGTCAGTGGTGCTCAACCTTTTTCATGTCAAGGCCGCCGACCACCATCTGAAAATATGTTGTTCCGGGCACCCCACCAGAAGCAAAGATTTGAGTTCAAAACGTTCACTCTGAAAGAATATATATATATTCAAAGATTTGCACCACATTTTCACGATTAAAAATAAATAAATAGCTAAAGCGCAACACACTGCTTTAAAGCACCAAAAAGGGGTTTCCGGCCCAGAGTGGGTTAACATAACAGCTTTCTGAATAATACATCGTCTTTACCTCTGCCAAGGACAAGGAGGTAATATTACGCCGTTCCATCTTTGTATCTGCCTCGTCTGTTCGACTTTCTCACTGATTGGCCATAAGAGGGGGGGGGGGGGTGTAGCAGTGTGCAGGGCCTGTCACAAAAGATGCTTTTAATGATTTGTCTTATAAAATGAAATAAAATATAACTTAGATAATCCATGAAGCAGACCCAAAGCGAGTTGGCTGCAAGTTTGCTTTAACCCATTCTGGATGGGAACCCCTTTTAAACTGTAGCTGTTGAAAAATAGCAGATCTACAAGCTCATAGCGCCGAGTGCCACGCTACGAGCTTGTAGATCTGCTATTTGTAACTCAAATCTTTGCTTCTGGGGGGGGGGGGGGGGGATCACTGGAACGGAACAACATATTTTCAGATGGGGGTCGGCGGCCAATTACATATATTTTTGGGGATCCTTGACATGAAAATGTTTGAGAACCACTGACATAGAAACATGAGGTTTTTCAGAAAAGTATTTTAGAAGACTTTGTAGAATCGTCCTCAGGTCTAAATGGGTTAAAACATTTTATGTTGGGAAGATGGGGGGGGGGGGGGAATTGGCGCTGCATGGTCAGCCATGCAAAAAGCCAAAAACATCTCGAACTCCAAGGCTACTAAACCGAGTGCTGCCGTTGGCATGTATCTCACGCCTGAGATGTAAGGACAGGTCTACTGGTGCTTCTTGTACCCACGCAAAACGTTGGCACTAATTTTGGAATGGGATTATAGTACCAATTTCTATGCTTTATGTTTTGCTGCACTGCCTGTTTTGGGGCATGGCACGTAGGAGTAAGAGACTCATTATTGCGCTGAATTATTGTTAGAGGCCTGGAAATGAGGTTAAATATTCTGTACTCCTGTACTGTGCTTCATAATTATGTTACATGTGGGAGTTAGCTATAATTTATAGTGTTCTATCATGACAGGTTGGACTGATATCACATTGATAACGTATAAAGGGACCATTTATACCTGACACCAGATTCTACAAAATGTCTTGTAAATCATGACAGTTTTCTGGAAAAAAAACCTATGTTTCAATGTCAGTGGTGCTCAAACTATTTCATGTCAAGGACCCCCAGAAACTATAGGCTAAGTAATTAGCCTCCGACGTCCCCCATCTGAAAATATGTTGTTCCAGGGACGACCTCCCAGAAGCAAAGATATGAGTTAAAAACGTTAACGCTACGAAAGAATATACAGTATATTCAAAGATTTGCGCCACATTTTCACGATTTTAGCAGATCAAAGGGGGTTCCCGTCCTGATTCCGGGTTAATGGATCATGAAATGCCATTGGTACTTCCTAGAAGTACAAAAACACGCTTCTATAGACGGCTCGTCTCGGAGGAGAGATGGCGAAAGAAGCTGCAAACGGCTTTAGTTTTCACATTAACATTTTGGACTGACTTATAGCTATAAAAAGTGATCCACATGCAGACAAAGTCTCACTTCCTCTCGTCACTCATTCCCCGTCTAAAAAAGGTTGAAAGCCTGGTACAGATTCTACCACACAAGAAACTCACACATCATCGGTTCCTCCTCCAGGGAACGGTGGCATTTGACTGTACCTGAGCTGCTATATAGAGGCACAGATCAGAAGGAACTTTTTCTTCCTACTTGGCAAGACTCCAGAGAAAGTGTAATGCCCTGAGCTGTACGGAGAGACTGAAACACAGACTTTAACCCAGATAAAGTGTAAAGCCCTGAGCTGTACGGAGAGACTGAAACACAAGACTTTAACCCAGAGAAAGTGTAATGCCCTGAGCTGTACGGAGAGACTGAAACACAGACTTTAACCCAGAGAAAGTGTAAAGCCCCTGAGCTGTATGGAGAGACTGAAACACAGACTTTAACCCAGAGAAAGTGTAATGCCCTGAGCTGTACGGAGAGACTGAAACACAGACTTTAACCCAGATGCTTTCTCTAAAGCCCTGAGCTGTACGGAGAGACTGAAACACAGACTTTAACCCAGATGCTTTCTCTAAAGCCCTGAGCTGTACGGAGAGACTGAAACACAGACGCTTTCTCAAGAGTCGAGTTCAGTCAACGATTGAAGGCTTGGATTCTTTCCAAGCTAGGCGGTTTCCCACCAGCGGACCCTTAACAGACCAGCTTTCCATTTAGAAGAGGCTTTCAGTTTATAGATACTGTACAATATTGGTTGAGTTACCACTATATGTCGGTTTGGCTGATATATATAGGCCATAATTTGACTTTTTCACGACATCGCTATGTCGGCAATTATGCAGGCAATGGGTCCCCGATTAATTTAACCACTCTTCAATGTTTGTTTGTTTTAGTTTTTTTGAAAGTTAAATGTTCTCAAATAGAATTTCACTTTTCCACAATATATTCAAAATCATCGTTCAGGCTCTAGTTACCACCGATGTCAACTTGGATTAGACATACAGTACACAAGGTCAATGAGATCTAAACAGGAATACTAAAGCAGTGGTTCCCAAAGTGGGGTCCGGGGAGGCAGGGACCCCCGCCAGGGGTCCTTGAGGGAGTTCCAGGGGGTCCCCAGCTGAATGATAGTTTGGAACCAAATGGACCCTTATGGGTCTGTTAAATTAACATTGATTTTACAATCTAAATTGTGGGTCCCAGAGATAGAAATGCCATTAAAAACGGGTTGAGAATCACTGCTAGAGCCGTAAAAATCTCCTCTTATGTGGGCTCCCTGGCATGTTTTCAAATAGGGGTCCGCGCGCGGGCTAATTAGTGTCAATTTGGGGGTCCTTGACATGAAAAGGTTTGGGCACCACTGTACTAAAGGATGCTACTATAATAACAACCTCCATGTAACCTTTTCGTCGTCACAGGACGACAGAGTGGCGTCCCACGATGAGAACATGCGTTACGTGAACCTGGCGGTGCAGGCCCGTATGGAGAGAGAGGAGAGGTGTGGGCAGCAGCAGCAGCGCCGCGGCAACAAACCCACAATGCACCACTCCGGAGCAGCAGCAGCGGTCAAGCGGGACTCCAGCGGGGTGGAGAAGAAAAGGAACAGCGGCTCGTCGTCCTCCTCCGGACAGGACACAGCTGCGTCTGCGTCGTCGTCCCGTGCCGCCGTTCCATTCGGGCCTCATCTCATCCCGGTGCCCCGCGGCGGTGAAGGAGCGCCACAGACCAGCAGGCCCGTCGCCGTGCCCGCTGAGACGCAGGAACGTAGCGGACGGGCACGTGGTGGTGGCGGCTGTGAAACAGACAGGACTCCAGAACACCAGGAGGAGGCAGCCGAAAGGGCAGAGGAGGAGGACGTATATTCCACTCACGTGAATCCACGCTTCTCGATCACCACCAATGACTTGATAGACTGTCTGGTGCATCCCGATGTCGTCGCTCGCGTCACGGAGCTTCTGCTGGACAGGCAGAGGCGAGGTCGCAGTGTCACCACCACCACGGCACCTTAATCCTCCTTTTTATAGACCCGAGGACGATTCTACTAAAATGTCTTCTAAAATCATGACACTTTTCTGGAAAAACCTCATGTTTCTATGTTAGTGGTTCTCAACCTTTTTCATGTTAAGGACCTCCTCTCCTGAACCAAAGATTTGAGCTAAAAACGTTCGCTCTGAAAGAATATAGTATATAAAGATTTGCGCCACATTTTCACTATTTTTCAAAAATAGCAGACAGACCTACAAGCTCGTAGCTTGTAGATCTGCTATTTTTCTATAGCTAAAGTATAACATAATGCTTAAAACACCAAACAGGGTTCCCACCGAAAATGGGTTAACCTTTCTATTCATGAATAAATATTCATTTATAAAGCTCGTGAGTCTATATCAACTTAACTTGAGGATTTGACATAAGGACAAACGGGGTATACATTTCAACTGAACTGATACTGTGCACGGTAGGATATTGACAGTTTAGCAATATACAGGCAAACCTGGCTACGAACGAGAAGGGAATGCAGTGGATAAAGCCTGAGTTATTAGTTTGTTGTTCAGCGTTCTCTCCTCTTACCGATGTCTTTACATGGACTTGTGGGGGGGGGGGGGGGTTTACTCACCGAGCTATGACAAACTTCTGAGGCCTGATGCTTGCATGCCCTAACCGTTCATTCAAATATGGAAATAATTATCTTGGCAGGGAAGAGTGGTCGAATATGAATTAAAAAAAGAAAGGAATATGCATCATGTACTAAATGGCAAAAGGAAAATACATTTTATTTCATACTTTCAACAGTACAAAAATGTCTCCCAGAATTAGTAAATAATTATACTTTTCCTTTCTTATCAAGTATCGTGGGTCCCATAATTGGCACATTTATGTAAACTGAACCAGTTTATCAATTAACACAGCTTCTATGTATAGCTTAACTTATCACTTCATTCTTTCAGCAGCTTCGAAAGAAAGAAAAAGGTAGGCCTGGGTGGTATCAAGGCATTACACCATTTGTATACATTTATATACCATCAAAAATATTGTTGAAGGAACAATGTAAAATGTTACAGGGAAATAATTAGTGGCTGGTCATGTCTCTAAGCTAATCAATTACACGTGATAATAAAACTTTTTTTTAATTGCCACATATACTGTTGTAATTTCATTTTCAGCCAAAAAGCAGTTCATTTTATTCAACTGCCAGTCGGTCACCACTAGGGATGGAGCTCGTTAATTTGTATTGATGACATGACATTTTTGCGGCTTACGCCTTTTTACAAACGGAAGGCAATTGACCTTATTACCAATAATATAATATTAAAGCCAAGGAACTGTTAACTGGTTACTAGTATGTGTACAGAAAGTGTCTTTAAAAGCGTAATGTTGTTTACTCGGTTGGCAGACTATCAATACACTTTTAGACATGTTTGTGCCAGCGTGGGCGATTATGTCGAACACCTTATCTTGATTGTTTGAACACGACGTCTTGGGCCGGTCTATGCTCGATAACAGGCTTGATAAGCCCAAAGCTTATTGATAACGGATACTCGATAAGCTCGTTTTCAGATTTTTCCGGGTATAGAGCTCCATCCCTAGTCACCACCACCACCACCACCACACATTTCATCTCCGTTCAGTCCACTGACGGACCTATGGAAGAAAGGTGCTAAGTTCCTGTCTATTCATTCCATGGGCCATGTAATAAATATGTAAACCTGGTAAACCTTGTGACTCGTCCAAGTAGGCTAATTGCATATTAAGACTAGCCTGGCGCAACCAGACTTCATCTGCCTGCACTGCATGTTGCCCCCACGCAGGGCAGCGCAGTGGTATATTAGATTAGTATCGCAGAGTGAGACTATAAACCCATTTAGACCCAAGGACAATTCTACATAATATGCCTTCTAAATCAGTTTTCTGAAAAATCCTATGTTTCTATATGTCAGTGGTGTGATCAACCTTTTCCATGTCAAGGACCCGCAGCATTATCTGTATTTGGCCACGGACCACCAGCAGCTCAGCTTATTTATTTTTTCTTCTTTTTTTTTCTTCTTTTTTTTACAAAAATACCGTCATATACCAGATAATTATACCCCAGGGAAATGTCAGGAAGGTGTGAAAAAATAGATACTGTCCAAGCCTATATTATGGAAGCAAATCGGAAACATACGCTAAAAATGTATAGAACAAATACAAAATCTGTACATTAATACATTTACATCTGTACATTACTGTCATTCTACAGAGATACGGTACTTATTCCTTCATCGCCTACTTGTGTGTTCTTAGTGCTATCTTCTTGACCAGTGTTAGTAAAAGTCTGTGTTTTACTCATGCTGAAAATAGCAGACCGACAAGCTCAACTAACCCATCTGAGTCTTAAGCCCTATAGGCCTATATAACCACACCAAAGGGTCACCATGCAACAACTCCTTGCAGGTCCAAACGGTTGCAAGGAGTTAACGCAAAAACCGCTTCGACCCTTTGGTGCGTTGAACGACGCGCGTCAACGTGCAACAAGACATATCACACACCGCAGGGACAACGCTAAAACCGTCTCGACCCTTTGGTGGGGTTAGGGCTTTAGGCTATAAACTCGGGCTTAAAAGGTCTCAGAAGTAAAACACTCACATAGAGAAATATCAAACTGGCTCATCTTAAAAATTCACACAAAACAAAAAAAATATTTCTTTTAAAAACAGAGTAGAATTTCCCAAAAGGCTGCCTACACTACTAGTAAACAACAGCACTCGTCGTGTCACTCGCGGACGATTAAAAAAGCCGAACCTACGGATGGGGTGTTTTTTTTACATTTTGGTGCTGCGCTCTATTCTGTTCAGCTGTAGGTCGTCGTCCGTTTGTTTGTTGGGTTTGTGGAAGTCCTCTTTGTCGTCGTCGTCCTCGTCTTTGGCCGTCAACTCCAGGTTGTTGTCCTTGAAGAGCTCGGCCTCGTCGGGGTCAACGTATTTGTAGAAGTAGGCCATGATGGAGAAGATGATGCACACGGCCACCAGGAGCAGGGCAAACAACAAGAACTCCACCCACTGTGCCGACAGAGAGACATATGACTGTGATGTAGGGCGTTCACTTCTAGGCATTTTTTACTAGTTGCCTAGTTTATATAGTCGACTAGTTGTTTAACTACGTGTAATTATTATTTTTCTTTTGGAAAATGTGTAGGCTACATTCAAAAACTGTGTACATTGGTGACTATAACTATAATGTATCTGATCTTGAGGCCTACGAAATCGGGGAACATCTTATCAACTAGTCTACTAGTACCAACAAGGTCGACTAGTGGATTTACTAGTCGACTTGTTGCTTAATGCCCTACTGTGATGGGTCTCGTATAAATAGTCGGGGATTCTCATCAGAAGAATATAGTCCAGTCTGGGAATACATTTCTTTATCAATGTGTTTGTAAAGGGGTCTAGCAGTGGTGTTTTTGTCGACTAAAACTATGACGAAAGATGTTCCGTCGACTACCCTTTTTTCACTGACGAAAAACCAATTGAAAACTAAGCTATGACGACTAAAACTATGACTAAATATACTGTCGATTTACAACTGTAGATTTAGTCCACTGAAATTGTATGGTATTTAGTCGACTAAAACTAAAACGTGACTGAAATTTAAATTTTAACTATAGGGGGATTTCATCGTCATTCTGTATCCATTCCAAGCATTTGTTTTGCCACGGAAAAACACTCCCTTGTGCTAAAAACGAACGTAACCACATTTTGGGCAAGTGGCTATATGGCCCAAGGAGTGTTCTTTCGTGCAAAACTAATGCTTGGAATGGATTCAGCCTTATATTGGTTGTTAATGGTACCCCAACTTTCAGCAGCTGTCACTAATTATCCCAGGGAAACGGAATTTAAATCTTCGTGAGATGTGTTACTATACTACACCTTTACAAAACACATTGCTGAAGAAATGTATTGGTAAGAAATGTATTCCCAGATTGTATTAATATCCCCTGACTAAAAGAGATGTATACAGTATGAGAATAGAAAACAGACTAACACCTGACTGAACACAATGTACAGTATATTATTCACTATTTTGAGCCCTTATGAATCAGCTGTGAGAAAAGTTGTACCCGTGTTCTTAAATATCAAGAACAAGTCTGTTTGTCCAAACTGGAAATATCATTATACCATTTATTGAACTGAGACTTATGTTAATAAGTGCTGTAGTAATCAATCAATCTTAGTTTTGTTGCCATCTGGTGGACTATTGAAGAATTTAAAAACTAAAAAAAAAATCTATGGTGAGACCTTGTAAAGCAAAGGAAGAGGAATTTGCTTGTGATTGTACAAATGCCTTCTAAATCAGTGGTTCTCCAACCTTTATCGTGCCAACTTAACACAATCGGCGCCGGGATTTCTTTCAAAATAGCAGCTCGGGGTGCCGCCACAGATATGGCAGCTTTTACTCTGAAAGTAATGTCGCTTTGCTTACCTCGCTATGACTACGATAAAGTTTATTTTTTTAAACGAGAGGCACATTGAAGTCGGAAATGAAGAGTTTAGTATATCCATCTGGTCAAAACCACGGAGAGCTCCCTAGATTAGGAGATACGAGCCTTTCTTTCTGAGCCGTAAACAGGGAAGTGAACGGCAGCGCACATGCGCCAACAGCAAGGAGTATGGTTCAGAAGGAGAGGCCAACCCCCCCCCCCCCAAAGAAAAAGAACAAAAAAATCGTTTGATATCAATGAAAATGCGCTAGCTAGGGCGTGTGTACACGTCCTCGCAATCCATCGGTTGGATTAGCTAGGACGGACGGCTCCACACGTCCTCGGGTTAAGGAGCCCTAAAATGTATTTGGTGAAAACAAGCCATATTCAACTGCCGATAACTATAAAGAACGGAAGATTGAGGGCACAGTGTTTCTTCTCCGGACAACGGGGGGGGGAGGCCCACGTCCTCCCCCTCAACCTCCCCCCAGACATTCACTGTTTGCATCATCAACGAACAAAAAATACATTCTGTGGGTGGGTCTCGGCAGATTAGCAACAACAATGGAAGTGACGGATTAATTAATTAATTAGTGGCAGACTGCCAGCAATTAACGAGGACATACCTGATCCAGGCCCGCCCCTTCTGCCACGATGAGCACTATGATGTTCCCGAAGGCCACCGTGAGCAGCCAGCCGGCCTGCAGCACTGACTTCATGTTAGCCGGAGCCTAGAGAGAGGCAGGGAGAGGAGACAACGTTAGGGTCAGCCTAGAGAGAGAGAGGCAGGGAGAGGAGACAACGTTAGGGTCAGCCTAGAGAGAGAGAGGCAGGGAGAGGAGACAACGTTAGGGTCAGCCTAGAGAGAGAGGCCAGGGAGGGGAGACAACGTTAGGGTCAGCCTAGAGAGAGAGGCCAGGGAGAGGAGACAACGTTAGGGTCAGCCTAGAGAGAGAGGCCAGGGAGGGGAGACAACGTTAGGGTCAGCCTAGAGAGAGAGGCCAGGGAGAGGAGACAACGTTAGGGTCAGCCTAGAGAGAGAGGCCAGGGAGAGGAGACAACGTTAAGGTCAGCCTAGAGAGAGAGGCCAGGGAGGGGAGACAACGTTAGGGTCAGCCTAGAGAGAGAGGCCAGGGAGAGGAGACAACGTTAGGGTCAGCCTAGAGAGAGAGGCAGGGAGGGGCACATGTCTCCCCCCTGCTCCGCTCCCTCCACTGGCTCCCGGTCGCTGCCCGCACAGAATACAAAACCCTGATGCTGGCATTCAAAGCAACCAAAGGTATGGCTCCCCCATATCTTGCAAGTATGATCGAACCCTACAAACCCTCCCGCTCACTCAGATCAGCCAACGCAGGGAAGCTGGAAGTACCCTCACTAAAAACGCCGGGACAACGCTCCACACGTCCCAAACTCTTCTCCCTTCTGGCTCCAAAACTGTGGAATGCACTTCCCATTGCAGTCAGAACTGCAGCATCACTCCCAATCTTCCGCCGTAGTCTGAAAACCCACCTTTTCAGACTCCATCATGGCCCATAGCACTTACCCCACCCCCTTAGATAGCAATTCTAGTAGTCATAGCACGTCATAGTACATATGTGTAGCATAGTAGTATAGATGTATAGCTTATATGTATAGTTTCATTATAGATATTCCACTGTTACTTTCTTAGCTACGCATGTTTCATGATAAATGTCTTTATGTGATGTATTCCCATGCTTTTGTTCTTGCTTAATGTAAGTCGCTCTGGATTAAGAGCGTCTGCTAAATGCCTAAATTGTAAATTGTAAATTGAGGGGAGACAACGGTAGGATCATTGGGAGCAGTGTTGTTTTCGACGATTAAATCTACGACGAAAAATGTTTTTTCACTGACTAAATAAAAACTAAATGAAAACGAATCTATGATGACTAAAACTAAGACTAAATATATATCGACAATTTCGTCAGCAAATAGAAGTTAGGGAGGGACTGGTGGACAAGAGATCCAGTTTAATGCTAGGCCTTTGCATACGCCTGTAAGGTCGTATTATATTATTATATTATAGGGGCTGACCTGTGAGTAGGAGAACTCCAGGCCTGTGATGGAGAACATGACCTCTCCGGCCGTCATCAGGACATACTGGGGAATCTGCCACGCAATGTGCACGTCGTTGGCCTTCACGTCCTCCATCTTGTGGGCCTCCACCTTACCCGATTTCTGGAAGGCAAAGATGGCCATAACAACACATGAGGGGAGCCTCTTTTTTTTCGATGGGCACTGATGGGACGCTTTTTTTTGCCGGCTACTACTAGTAGGGTGGGGTTATATATATACAAAAACTATGCCTAAACCTAACCTTAACCCATTTCGACCTGAGGCCGATTTAAAAAAAAAAAAGTCTTCCAAGTTAAAACCTATGTTTCTATGTCAGTGGTGCTCAACCCCAGACCCCCAGAATTATCTGTATTTGGCTGCAGACCCCCCCCCCCCCCCCCATCTGAAGATATATTGTTCCAGGGACGTCCCAGAAGCTAATATTTGAGTTCAAATCCTTCGCTCCGAGAGAATATATATTCAAAGATTTGCACCACATTTTCACCACATTTTCACGAAAACGAAATGGAAACTAGTAAATGAATTAAACTAAGCTATGATGACTAAAACTAAGACTAAATATAATTGACAATTTCGTCAACGAATAAAAACTAGACTAAAATGTTAGGAAGAGACTAGTTTACAAGAGATCTAGTATAAATAAAATAAGTAATTTTACACTTGGTTGAATGCTGAAAATACCCGATAATTGTAGGCTATTTTAAGTTTAAAATCAGTCATTACGACGGCATCAAGGCCCGCCAAAATACCTATATAATAATATAATAAGTCGACTAAATCAACTATAGATTTAGTCGACTACAATCTTATGATATTTACAAACACTAAATCCATTTCGGGTGACTAAAATGGGACGAAAACCAAATAGAGACTAGGACTATTTCTTTGAATATCTCTCCACACTCAGTATCCTACCTCCAACAGAATAACAGAGTAGGAGGCTCCAAAGTCTAGAAGGCCGAGGTCAAGAACGTTGCAATTGCCAGGTCCCATGTCGGATGGACACAATTTGACATCTGTATACCTACAATACCAGAGGAAACAATGTATGATTGATGGATTGAAAAGTGATTGATTTTTTTTATTAGTATGTAGAATGGGTACATTTCAAACAAAACGACAGGTCAATACAAAAACTGTTACTAGTCTGGACACACCATGATTAAGCACTAAACACACTTGTTTACAACGGGGTCCAGCATTTTCAATTCATCAGAACATTTAGAGACTATACACTTCTATAAAAACAGGAAATCATCATATAGAGAAAGTAAAAAAGGGGAAAGAATGTGTACAGTATGGGGTAAAATGGGTGGGGGACGACGACACAGATTTTACAGGGGCCAGTTTCGAATTGCAGCCGTCCACAGGCGCTCTTCGAGAGTGCTTTTGAAGGAGTCAAGGGTTTCACATGTCTTAATGTCTGTTGGTAGGGCGTTCCACATTTTAGTGGCATATAGGAGCTGGGTTGAGGAAACAAACAACTGAATTAATAGTTTTGAGTGGTATCGGTTTCTAGTACTGTACTTACGTGTTCCTCGCCACGGTCCTGTTGTTATAGGAGACACTATAGTTGGCACCCACTTCGAACGTCTCCACTCCAACCGTTAGGGTTACCGCCCTGAGCTGTGTGTTGATGAACCTGTTTAAAACAGCCCTTGGGTTAATAGCCTACAGTATAGACTATAGAGCGTCGCAGTCCCGCCCCCTTTCATGACGACGCCAGGCCCGGGAAATGATTCCCAATGCATTTTTCCCCATAGACATTTCAAAAAGTATTTATTTAAAGACGGTTTAAGTCCTTTTTACCCAGTCTGTAAAACGACTGCCCTCTCCAGACCACGAATGCAGCATTTACTACATGGTGAAAGAGATGCACATGGCCCTCCTTTCCATGCCATGCCAAAAGGAAGGCAGCATTCAGGAGAATTGCTTTTTTTTCCTCAGACGTTTCCTGAACTTAAACACAGCATTTTGCGTTGAACACATTTATTTAGAAATCCATGTCGTTAACTTACACCGCATCTCCACTAGCTAAAGACTGCTGGGTTGTGCCCCGGAAATAGCTGATCTACAAGCTCTCAACGCGTCGCCAGCTTGCAGATCTGCTATTTCTGTCCAAAAGTGCCCTCTCGAACACTCTCTGCATGACCCTGAATACATTATACTGTAGCCTACCTCAAATGCGGGTCGCCATTGGAACTTTTCATCGTAAGGTCTGTCACCTGCATTGTCGATAAAAAAAACAAGAACAACGATGCCAATATAAATGCAACGATCACTCAACATTGACAACAGAAAAACTGTTGGGTGTGTATTCAGTGTGTCCAATTATCAATCTCCACCAAAGCAAGTTTTAAACCCCAGATAAATAAATGTGACTCTGTGTACATTAGGAAAGCTAAAAACTCACAAGTTTACACGCGATCCCGGTGTCTCTGGGAAATAAGATGAGAGTGTGGGCTTCCTGCGACGTGAAGGTCTGAGTGCACACGGACGTTTCTGCACCGAAGCTCATCTCCACGTTCACCTCCTTGGAGGGTTGCCCTAATCGAAGCCTTACATATTCAGGAGGGTCCTGAGAGGACACAAGAGAGGCCTCGTACGGTTAATGATCAGCTTACACGTGGGTTTTCAACAGGTGGTCCGTGCATGGACCACTGGTGGTCCGTGGAGGTATTGCATGCGTGGTCCCTGACCATTCATTTAGTAATGTATAGGATTTGTTTTAAATGTTCTTCCCACTAGTTGAGAAACGGTGAACGGAATGACCTGGTGACCTAGGATGAGTCCATCTGCTGGCCAATGGAGAGCGACGTTGCTACGTGGCGGCCATCTTACCGAGGGGCAGCATAACATTGTGTGTTTATATATTTATGCGGTTTGGTTTGTTATAAACGTCAGGCGTCTGCATACTTATATGCCCTTCTAAAATTAAGCAGATAAGCGGTCTGAATCATAGCCACGCTGATAACGTTTGCATTAAACCAACCCGTTTGTTTATCCGTCAAGATTTGAGGGAGTTATGACTATTTGTGTTTGAGCTGCCATAGAACATACTGTACTGTAGTCCCTTCAGCAAGATGGCCGCCGCCGGGTGAACTACGTCAGAGACTCCACCTTGAGCCATCTAGCCTTTATATGTGTCTACATGGTTCCATTGGCCATGCCTGTAATGTAATAGTGCAAAACGGCAAAGAACTAGTTTTTCCGTCCTCCATTATATTTACCTCGAGGTATTTGATTGGCTGTGTAAACAGGTCACCGTTCTCTGGGATCTTTAGAGAGACGTCCCTCTCTGCCAGGTTATAGACCTGCAGGAGACACTCCCCCGGAGGCGCAGGCTCCACCACCGTTTGCTGGAAGACAGGAATGGATATACAAGCAGTGGATATATAAGCTGTTTGTGATTGTGTGCATGCTGCACATGTGTTTGTACATTTAGATTCATTCAGTATAACCAGAGGGAATTCAATTCGTTTTTCCCCCCCTAAAACATGATCATCAGGTATTATGATTATAGCTGCACAGCTGTTGTTGTATGATAA
>NC_137877.1:37370194-37440194 GCF_963924005.1 Protomyctophum bolini | reverse complement strand
TGAAGTTGTCTCTAATCAGATGTTTCTGTTTAGGTGCCACACAAAAGAAAAGCTAGTTTTAGAAGTAGAACATTTAGGAAAGTGGTAACCCAAATTACTTAGTACCTATACTCCAGAAGGAATCCTAGCCCTTAATGTTGTGGAAATACTGTACACTTCTAGTTTAAGGGCAGGAATACCTTCATGTTTATTGACAGTGCAATGGATGGGTTGGACTGGTTTGACACACAGCAGCTTACAGCTGGTGCTAACGAACTAAAAAGGTGGGCCAAATGAAATGAGACAACCCACCCAGTGTTCATTTTGACAGCAAATTCTGATTTAGCCTTAGTCTTTTGAACACACCATTTAGTTTTAGTCCTATTTAAAAGTCATCTGACATTGTTTAAGTCTTAGTCGACTAAATATCAAAATCTTAGTCTTTTAGTGTTTTAGTTTCAGTCTTATGGTCAACAAAATGAAGACTGGACCCAATATCCAAGTTACTAATGCTACATGTATGCTCTGTTGTATGTCCGACGATGTTGCTTGTTGATTTAACAGATCGGCAAATCGATTATTTACAGTGAGCGACACCAGCAGCAGTGTAGGTCGTTATAGAAGTAGTTTGATATTGACTGTTGCTGTTCGCAATAGCAATTCTTAACATGAAGCCCGCCAGAACCGTAGAAACCGTAAATAAGCTTTAGTCTGGCCGCCCGCCAAGACCGTATAGCCTACGTGAAAAATGTTGTTATATTCTTTAATCCATGTTTTTATCCGATCGAGCCGATAGCGGCCTCCCGTTAGCATCCCAGTGTAAGATGCACGCGCATCCACTTGCACTCTATTTCAATGGCCTGTATCTCCCAATCGGCGCAATTAATGTCGTTCCCGGTCAAAACAAGGCTTTTCCAACGGCCGACAGCAGGCGCTGTGATACTCGCGGTCGGGTTTTTTCTGCACCCAAGCGAGAGAACAACAACCGGTCAAGACACCACACACACACAGCATTACGTCCTCGTAATATCCGGTTACGGATATTCGGCCCTTCAGAATAAGGGTTGAAAGGGGAAAAACCATCGGCAATGCGCGATAAATAAATACATGAATCCCGGCGGGGGATGGTTGTAGTGTACATACCTGCTGGTCAAAGAGAGCCCAGAACATGGGGAGAGGAATGTAGAGGAGCAGAACTCTCAGAACCATCTTTATCTCCATGATCAGACGCTTCTGTTAAGACACAGAACATTGGACGGCATTGGTTATGACTCATTATAAAATGATACTATAATATTATACTTATTATTACACATAATAACACGTTACTATAAACATTATGTACGTTATATATTGACCATCAATGGTGGACAGTAATGAAGTAAATGAGTACTCAGGTACATGAGTAATTCATTTTTTATAATTATTTCTTAGGGGTGTAACGATCGACTACATTTCAAAAGTCAAACGCACTTTAGACTCCACTGCATTTCTAGAAAAGGAAAAAGACATTATGAATTATAGCCGCGTGAGGCCGATTTCAAATACAGTGCAAATAGTCGATCTACGAGTTCATAACGTGAGCGCATATAGCGGTCATGATGCGACGCATTGTGAGCTTGTAGAGCCGCTATTGTCGCAATCATAAATATTTTGTTTACTTTGTAATTTGTACTTACTTACTTACTTTTGGATACTTTAAGTACTTAAGTACTTTAACTCAAGTACAAATTTGACTGAGCAACCTGCACTTAGTAGTTGTGTAATATTTGACCAGGAGTGATCTACTTTGGCTCAAGTACTGGGATTAAGTACTTTGTCCATCACCGTGGTTGACCATAGTATCACCCACACTCATACTCTTGTACACACTTTCCATTAGTACCAAAATTACACCAACAAGCACTTTTCTTCCAAGTGCAAGATAGTGGACGCCTTCTTACCGAGTATTTCTCCTCAGCCCAGTCGAGCCAGTGTTTTCTCTGTGGGTCATTCTTTGATTTCTTCCAGCGGTTGCTAATGGCAAACTGTAGCGTAAAAAACCACAAAACAAAGAAATAAATGCATTTAAATGCTCACAGGACCAATTCATACATTCTTTCACAGTAGCATACACTCCGACTCTGATGAAGACTGGGATGAAATTGTACGTGTACTTTTTTTAACCCATTCTGGATTAATTTTTTTTTAAAAGCTATTGGAAAAATAGCAGATCTACAAGCTCGTAGATCTGCTATTTTTGAAAACTCAAAATCGGCTTTTAACTCAAATCTTTGCTTCTGGGGCAGGGGGGGGGTCCCCTGGAACTACATATTTTGAGATTGGAGTCCGCAGGGCCAATTACATATAATTCTGGGGGACCTCGACATGAAATAGTTTGAAAACCACCGATATAGAAAACATGGGGTTTTTCTCAGAAAACCGTCAGGATTCAGAAGACATTTGTAGAATCGTCCTCGCGGTCTAAAGGGCTTAACAACAGCAGAGCGATTCGTTGCACAGTCTCCAGTGATCACCTCTATCCATCAAAGTGATAGATACGGTACCTTGAGGAATACCAAACTTGGCCTGTTTAGAGTTGCGGCATGGGGGAGTCGATACGGTGACAGAGAAGAGATGACTCACCCCGATACACTTGCAGACATCCAGCATGACGTTTCCCTGAGGAGGACTCTTTTTGTACAGCCCGCTGCCAGAGATGAACACAACTGCAACCAGAAAGCATGAGCAGCAGTCAGAGTAGTAGACATTGGGGAGTAGAACCTTGATGTTGCAGATGGTTTTGACTGTTACTCACACACATGGCACATGTGCTCCCACACAAACACTATGGATTTATGATAAGACAGTTACTTATCGGGAGGACGTCCCACTAGCATGATTCTAACGTTGCATAATGCCTCCCAGTCTGCTAAAAAAAACACTGTCAGACTGAAACCATGCATGTCCAAAACCAAACGTTTTTTCAGGAAATGTATAAAATATATTTTATACGAACAAAATGTATCCAATTGAAGTTATTTAAATTAGTCCTACGACAAAGTATAAAATAGGCAGGGCATTAATTTCTGAAGAAAAAAACGATGAAATGTGGTACAATGTCCCAGCCCGACAGCAACGATAAGATGACTCTAACAGATGGTTTACCATTTTGTTTTCTCCTCTCAATTGTTTTCTGCATTTTGCCTGAATTACTGTTTCAGGTTGTTTTTAAGGCTATATTTGCCTCAAGCCATGTCGACAGCCATCATGTGTGGGCAGTGGTGGAAAGTACCTAAGTACTTTTACTTAAGTAATGTACTTAAGTACAATGTTGAGGTATTTACTTGAGTATTTCCAATTTCCAGTACTTTCACTTCTACTCCACTACATCTCGTGGCCAAACTTTTTACTTTTACTCCACTACAATTATTTGAAAACTTTAGTTACTAGTTACTTTGGCCATTTTGATTAGAAAACATACATTAACCCCTTCAACCCTATACATTTCGGCCATTTGAAAATAGCCGATCTACAAGCTCACAATGCGTCGTGTTGCGACGCATTGTGAGCTTGTAGATCGGCTATTTTCAATAGATTTAGCACACATTTTGAACTTGTGAAATGGGACGTTCTGCATAATGAGTACTTTCACTTTTAGTACATTTTGATGACGATACTTTTGTACTTTTACTCAAGTACATTTTCAATTCCGCACTTTTAGGCCCGACTCACACCTTTAGATCTAGCATACAACATTGATGCATGCTAGATGTATACAAAGGGTGTGATACATCTTGCCCCTAATGCATTTCCAATGGAAGTCACATGGTTTGACACAACATTTGTGTTGTACGGCTTTCAGTTGTGTTTCGACTGCCCCCCACCCCCTCATACAACACAAATATTGTTGTCAAACCATGTGACTCCCATTGGAAATGCATTGCTTACTTACTATGCATTGCGAAGTAGTTCTAAATTTCAGTATAGGTACTTTTACTTAAGTACCAAACAATTGAGTACTTTTCCCACCACTGTGTGCTGGGTCATCCTCCTGGCCCTTCCAGTTTAAAAACATGGTTTTGTTTTGATAGCAGGGGGGTTAAGCCCTGCTGTGAGTCAGCCAGCCATGAATCCTAAAGGATCAGATGCAGTCAGCAGAAAGGAGATCACTGGCTGTCATCACTGGCTGTCATCACAGATGTGTGGAGTGGGCCTCGATCAACAGGAAGCAACCGTAGAACCGTCAAAACAACTAGTGGACCGGCCTCCCACGCAGTGTCCAGGTGTGAACAGTTAGAGATGATTGCATGGCTAATGGGCTACAAATGCTGACCAATGAGATGCCGTAGTAGTAGTAGTTCATGGAAGAGGGATGTGTTACTGATTCACTCACTTAACCTAGCATGAACTTTCGGCATGGATTTTTAATTAAAGACATTCATTTTGTTTGTGTACTGTACTGTGCCATTACAAACATCATTTGACAAATGATTAACCACATCAAATCTTGTATTCTTCATTGAAGGGGGTTTGTTTTTAGAAATCGTGTTGCGACTTTGTAGGTCTGCTATTTTTTGCCGAATGTTCACCTACAATGTTGAGGCATGACCAGAATTGAGACGCTAGGGTGCATGTGGTTAAATATTCCACCACTCACCTAATGCCACTATCATCAGAGCCGCAGGAACTCCAAATGCCAGAGCGTAGCAGTCCTCTCCAAAACACTTCACATCACCTGCAGCAAACATAGGCTTGATTGATTGACTGACTGTTTTCAGTGATGTGATATACATACTTAAAAGGGAAATTTCACTTTAAAAAACACTACACTTTGTCATTTAATCGTCTACTCAGGCTTATGTGAACACCCCAGACAGTTTTTAAGTTGCTTGATTCAGTATATTTGATATTCATTTTACCTGCCCCGCCCCCTTCCTATACAAACCCATTGTAACACCCAACCGTTTTTATGGTGACCGATACTGTCCTAATACGTGAGGGGGCAGTGTTTTTTCCATTTACTGTTTTCATTTATTTTAAAGGGCACCTTGTGCAGGGCGTGGAACCGGGCCGGTTGCCTTAATAGTGTGAGATTTATATATTTTGGGGCCTAAAATATTAGAAGCTTTTTATCAAGAATTGTACACTGTACTTTTTTTTCTTCCAAAAGGGCACCTTGCTGTCCAGAGGGGAAATGGCACGTGCTCTAGCACCCCTTAGCGTCTATCTGTGCAGGCCACTGGTTGTCCCGGTCCAATCACGTGATAGGAAATCGGGGGCCGATCGGGTGATTTTCAAAAAGATCGGATTCACTTCATTAAGTCCTTCCACGCTTTGGTGCATTGCGCGTGGTTAGTAAACCCAGCTGAAAAGCCAGGAATGGGGATGGTTACATTAAACTGTCCTATGGGAAACCATGCGCAAATGGAAATGCAGCAGGTATGGTTGGTTACCAACAGTTCTCAGAATCATTCTATAGTGCCATGGGGGCGGCGGTGGCTCAGGGGCTCCCTTAAAGTCAGTGTCGAAGTGTCCTTGAGCAAGTCACTGAACCCCTAATTGCTCCTGATGTGCCTGTTGGTGCCTTGCATGGTTTCCTCTGCCCTCGGTGTATGAATGTGTATGTGTGTGTGTGAATGGGTGAACGTACAATGCACAATGCACAATCTATGTAAAGCGCCTTGGATAAAAGGTGCAATCTAAATGCACCATTTGCCATGGAAAAGCCCTTTTAAATGGCATGGTTCAGACGTCTGAATTCAATAACAGATGCCTTTACTTGAATGCTTGTTCCATTACACTGTACATTGAACCACAATGACTATGTTTTGCTGTAGTCTAGACCCAAACAGAATACTTTCTGTTGTTCCCAAATAAAGTGATAACGTATTATCAGCCAGCCACGAGCCATCCGCCAGCCTTCTTTGGCTCAATCTTTCTACCGCTTATCTTTATGGGACACACAATGGAACTTCATTCATCATAACTCCTACACTGCGAGTCTGAATCACACAGAACTTGTTGGAGACACTCATAAGAACAACTAAATACAACAATGGTCATAGAAGCTGTTAGTTAGACTCTTAAATTGAGCAAACTTGGCTTACAACATTAACCCATTTTGGGCGGGAACCCCTTTTTGGTGTTTTAAAGCATTATGTTATACTTTAGCTATCTACAAGCTCATAGCGCGGCACCAGAGTGAACATTTTAACTCAAATCTTTGCTTCTGGGGGGGGGGGGGGGTCCAACAATTAATACAATATATAGTTACAGTATAAGAAAGAATCCCAACTATGCTGCGTGGCCAGTTGGCCACTCAAGTGTCAATACTTTACTGACCTCTCAGAATCGGCGTAATGACGGTTGATAAAACACTCCCGGCATTGATCGACATGTAGAAAATGGAGAAAAACTTCCTCCTCTCATTCACCTGCGGTAAAAAAAGAGCAGACAAGGACACACAAATGACCAACAATCTCAGCAGATATTTGTTTATTCTCCGTTTTGGCTGAGTGCTGTTTTGTTTATAGTGTGTGAGTGAGGCACACTAATGAAAGCCCATTATGCTGTATCCATTTATTAAAGCATTTCAGAATGACAGCTATTCTTGTCGTCTTTGCTAGATGCTTCCACTGTGAAGAATAACACCCTTATATAGCCTTGACAAACATAGTAGTTACAACAAAGCAAAATTGTACATTGAACAACAATATGATTAAAATGTTCAAAGGTAAAAGTTTTTTCTTTGTCGTTTGATTGAAATGTTTATTTGAATAAAGCAATAAAAAAACAACAATCACTGTATAGCAAATCCTTATGATGAATGTACATTTGGAAATATCATGAATTAGAGGACAACGTTTGCTATTGTCTAAGCATAACGTTAAAGACAATATTAGATTAGATTGTGTATACTTTCTAGTGCTGTCTAATACTGTATTTATACTCCAATTTCTTTGGATTGATTGCAGGTGTGCACTTAACTGTGTCAATTTCTGATTTCTTATGTGGTCTTTTGCGCCGAGGCTTGACTTTATTCTTTCGATAGTTAAAGGACCACTTCACCACTTTTCAACCTATCTCCATATAATAGGTCCTCACTAATAATCATGATAAAATGGCAGGATTTTTTCCTACTCAGTCTGTGTCTCATATAGGAGGGCTGTGGGCAGTTTAGAAACCGTCCTCCAGTGACATCATTATTAGGCAGATTTTGTTTACAAAAATGTTTAGATTTTCATTATCGTGAGAACGATGGCTTCCATTTTCACATTGCAACTTTTCAGGACTAGAAAGCCTGCCGTTTCTATTAGCTTGTATTCCGCATCGATGGTGTCACTGGAGGACGGTTTCTGAACTGCCCACAGCCCTCCTATGAGACACAGACAGAGCCACTAATATTTTTTTCATAATTATTAGTGAGGACCTATTATATGAAGATAGGTTGAAAAGTGGTGAAGTGGTCCTTTAACCATTATGTCCATCATGCAAAAACAGAGATGCTAGTGTATATATATGATTTTTCTCCCCAATTTAGTCAATGACAGTGTACTGCAGTCCCTGCCACTGATATTGCACTTATTTATCAGCGTATCAAATGATAATATTGCACAATATGTTGCCTTACATGTTCCTCGTCAAACTGGTCTCCTCCAAATGCCGCCACACATGGTTTGATCCCGCCCGTGCCAAAAGCTATGAGAATCAGACCGAACATGGACAGTCCACTGAGGGGGAGGAGGGGGGGGGCACACACACACACACACACACACACACACACACACACACACACACACACACTTTGAAACAGCACTTACACACATGAACTCTAGATTCCCTATTCTCGAGTCGACAAACATGTTCAGCGAAAACAGTGTGTTGCAAGCTTGTAGATTTGCCATTTTCAGCAAATATATTTTGTGTAGGGTGAAAAAAGGGAGGGTGCCTACTAGTATAAAACCCTGGGGGGTCAATACGGTTTATAACTTAGTTGTTAGTGTTACCTTGATTCACAAAGTATAGGATGCTGTAATGCATATATGAATATCTAACTATAGTACTACCATGCACCACTTCTGTTCATTCCAAAAGAAGGAAGCAAAGACCTTAGATAGCACTTTTTGTAGCATTTGATACAGACTTATAGCATTAGAATTGCATTGTATGTACTAGTCATAGCACTCCATAGTACACATGTATAGTATATTATGTATAGTTTCATTATATAGATATTCCACTGTTACGTTCTTCTTACCATGCCATGCTCTTTGTTCTTGCTTAATGTAAGTCGCTCTAAATGCCTTACATTGTAAAGAGGAAAACAAAGTGCTTACATGTGCATGTTCTTGTCTCCCACGGTGGGAATGGCCCCGACAGACTTGACCACATGGCCGATGACGTAGACAACGGATAGGTAGATTATAGTCCTGTTGAGAAAAAAGATTACGCTCCGTGTTACACTCACTCATCATAGAAGATAGCGGCTGGTATCATTATCCCATTTTGGGCGGGAACCCCTTTTGGTGTTTTAAGCATTATGTTATGTTATTAAGTCGTGAAAATGTGGCGCATATCGTTAAATATATAAAAAAATATATATTGGCTTCTAAGGGGAATCCCTGGAAGTACATATTTTGATATGGGGGTCCGTGGTAGCCTGACACTCAGCCTGAATTTTCATTTCGTTTCACTCCATTATTCTTGAACATAATTTTTTTATGTGGCTAGCGATTCAGGGGCTGGAACCAGGCTAGGTCCGTGGCCCAATAGACATAATTCTGGGGGTCCTTGACATGAAAAAGGATGAGCACCACTGACATAGAAACATGGGTTTTTCAGGAAAATGTTAGGATTTTTAAGCCTTTTCTTTTCTTTTGAATCGACCTCAGTCCAAAATGGGTTATAGTGATGAATCATTTCTCTTGTACTGCTTACAGTTCAGATGGTTAGACAGCTAAGGGATGCAAAATCATGCAAATTCAGAATCACTTTATTGCCATGTGTATGTAGGTTCCGCCCTGAAACTGGGAGGTCGGGGTTCGATCCCCTCCGGATATACCAAAGACTCGAAATGGGACCGAGTGCCTCCCTGCTTGGCACTCAGCATCAAGGGTTGGATTGGGGGGTATAAGTCCCTGCGACATGCTAGCGTCATGTCCAGGGGGTGTACTTGTACATCAAGCTGCCTCACGCTACAGAAACAGGAGATAAGCTCCTGCCCCTATATGGGCCTCAAGGCGAGGCTTACTTATACTTATACGAGGTTCATACAAGGAAAACAGGTGCTGCATGTGACGAGTGACGACCCAACAAAAATAATTAACTACTGACGCAAGAATACGGACAGGATTCTTACACTTACAGGACTGCCTTTAGTGCAACGTTACATTGTAGAAAATACATTGAGTTAGTCAATAGACCAGGGGTGGGCAACTTTGACGATGGCCAATATATTTCCACACTCATTCCAGATGATGATCTACAAGCTCAAAACGCGTCACATTGCGACGCGTTTTGAGCTTGTAGATCGGCTGAATTGAAAATATTTGAATTGAAAACCTGAATATTTTTTTGCTATTTTTTTGGAATCCTGAAAAGTAACCCATTTTATTGAATTTCAAATGCATTTAGTTATGGTTATGTTAACTTTATGAACTGTTAACTACATTAGTCACAAAAAGACAATAACATTTTAATACTAGTCATTAAGTAATTAAAGCGGGTTTGGAATTGTAACAGCTGAAATCAATACTATATATGTATTCTGATATTAACATGCGGTGCCGCATTAAGTGAAGGTGGGGGCCTGAGGCATGTGGCCCCCGGGCTGCCAGTTGCCCACCACCCCCCTGCAATAGACTATACGTGAAACAGCAGGTATAAGCTAAGGGACTCACTTGTACTTGCCCAGCCAGGAGTCTGCGATGATGGCCCCCAGTACAGGTGTGAAGTAGCAGAGGCTGGAGAAGGCATGGTAGACGGCTGTGGAGAGGTCGCTGTCCCAATGCAGGTAGCTGACAAAGTAGAGCGTCAGCACCGCTAGTTCCAGGACACACAAACGATGCTTTACTGAAATCTGCTTTTCAATTATACTAACTAGTACATCGGGTGAAATGTCCTCGTTTTGCATTCTTCAACGTAGTATATTTTAGGCCTCCGTTCTAATTTGTTTTCAAGGTTTTGGAAACATACTTCTCGGTACTCTCCCTCTCCCAACCTGGGGAGAGCCCCGAACGGAGCTCGTATGCTCACACGTGTACTGTAGCGTGTGGAAGAACACGTTATTCCAAACCATTCCTTTCCCCTCCATCAGGCTGGGGGGAAAGGAGGGGGGCCGAGGCGATTATATAGAGACATGGATTACTGCAAGTTTTTGTGAGGGACTGAGGGTACCTACCATAATAATAATAATAATAATAATACACTTTATTTGTAGAGCACTTTTCATGCACACAGGTGCAGCGCAAAGTGCTTTACAAAACAAATAAAGTACAAAAAAAAACTAAACGTATCAAACCACAGTCAAAGTACAAAAAACATCAAGCAACATCAAAATCGGAACGAGGTCAATGAAAAGCTGCAAAGCATAAGAGAGGCATAAAAAAAGGCATTGGAATAAGCATGACGGTGAATATAACAGAAAGAAAAAAGGTAAAAAGCTCAGCCAAATGCATGCATGGGTGAAAAAGTAGCTGTGTTTTAAAAATGTCTACAGAGGGCGCAAGGTGCATTGGGGGTTTATTCCAGGCCGACGGCCCGTAGAAGCAGAAAGCTGTTTCCCCATATTTCTTAGATGCCATGTTTTTAGACACTTCAAGCAGGCCAGCTTAGGACAGTGGCCAGCAGTCGTCGTCCCCCCCCCCCCCCCGCCCCTCCCTAACAGACATGGGGAGAACATGCAAACTTCACATACAGAAACAAATATCAAAACCTATTGCCTCTAACGTTTGTGTGTCATTCTGTGTGCACAAACTGCACATGTGACATTAAAGGGAGAAGGGAGTGGGACAGACAAATCATGTGATCGGAGGAGGGGGATTCGTTACAGTGGTCTGTCTTGATTGCCCCCCCTTGTTGACCATAAATACGCTGCATGTAAACCGTGTCATTCATCGTCCCTGGCGACCCTTCGTCAAGGAGCATTTAATTAAGGAGGCACTCGTGAGAATGTTGTAAATACCTTGTATGAAAAAAAAGGGCTTATCATATCTCATCTTATCTTTTATATCTACACTGAACGCTGTTTCGTGGTTGATCAATACAGGTGTGTGTTGTTGTAAAGCCAATTTTTCTGTACTTTTACTTTTACTACTCCACTTCATCTCATTTGTAAACTTGAATGAGTACTTTTTACTTGTGGTACTTTACTGTAAGTATAGGCTATATGGTTACCGGTTACCTTTACTACTTGTAGTTGTAACAAGAGCATATTTCTAAAATCTTATCTAGTACTTTTTTGTTTGCGAGAGTAGTAAAATACCTTTCATGCCATAGTAGGAGAAGCGTTCACAGAACTCATTCACCACTACGAAGGCGATGCTGACTGGGTAGTTGGTCCCACATAGTTTCTGTTGAAGAGAACGACAAATAAAAGACAGAGAAAGAGAGATATTAAGGACAGTGGGGGTGTTTCATTCAATTAATTAGGTTATACTTTGAATATAGACTACTGATATCTTTAGCAGGGAATATGGCATTGACAGCAAGGTTTTAGCCGTTATATCAATGCCATGAATGCCAATGTCCCTCACATCTCTTTCCCTCTGCCTACACATTGATAACACATCTATGCTCACAGAGGGACATACGTTTATTTCAGTCAGCTATATTTATTTGAAAGTTTGCCATTTTTGAAGTTTCTTTTAAGAGCTGACATATTGATACATTTTATGACTAATGGTCACTGCTCAAACATCACAACTCTGTATTCTGTGTACTACAGTGTATTTTACTGACACGCTAGGGTAACATTGTCCTAGAAAAAGAACACAACATTCTGTCATTCTGATAGTCAGATATGTTCACACTGCTTTTTGCTTCTTCCTTCATATGATACTGTAGGCGAGTGTAGGGTATAGAGGCAATATAGGGCGATATACAGTAGGGAATTTTCAGTTGTCAGTCAAATGCACTCCCTAATGATCACATCAATGATGCTCCCATGCCCCCAAAACCCACCTTTTACAGTTTTTAGTAGGCTACTAGTTTACTTTTCAGACTTTCTACTAAATAGTGTAGGCTATTGTTCATTATCCTCATGTAAAGTGACTTTGAGCAGTCTTGAGTTATTGTTTTTTTCTTAAATATTTTTACAATATTAATAATACTATTTTGTATTATACTATGCACAGCTTTTAGTATTAATAAATAACGATTTTATTTAAATTAAAAAAAATATATAAAGGGATATTATTTGCCTCTTGTCAAAAACTGCACCAAAAGACATAATCATGATTCATGGGGAAACATAAGTGTTCATAACAAGCATCTTCTAACTGAGGTAAATGACCTGAATATAGTGCAGCTGCGTGCAGCATCTTCCATAATAGTCACACATCATGCTCAGAATAATCAGCACCGTTTCTGATAAATTTGCATTTGACACGTCGCATAAAAGTTGCATCCCATACAACAACTCAAGTTGCCAATGCATGGTAATACAGACAGTGGCTTAACTTTAATGATGCGCCAATTTTGCACGCTCAAAAAAATATCATGCTACTATAACTTGACTGAAAACCGAGCGTTAATTGCAACCACTTTGTCCACACACACAAACCAGGCAAACATATGGTAATAAAATCGAAATATCTTTCTCGCTCTCAGCTCTGGACAAGCTTGCATCCATGCATGCAATGCAACTGAAACTTATCACGCATAAAACGTTCCTCATGGGGAGAGAAAGGCTACAATACAATTAAACACATGATCCCAAACGAGTCCGACGCTGTAGAATTGACATGAAAAAATGCTGTATATCGTTGTTTACTGTACCTTCCCCATGTCTGCAGACGTGTTTTCTGGTTATAAGTTTAGGTTTCTACAAGAACTGTTGCATCGATAACTCTTGAGCGGCATCCAAGTCCGTCCCACTCTGCCTGGTCTCTGAAGGTAGGAATGCTAAACTTATATTATATATATATATAAAAAAAAGACGAGTCTCTTAAAAGTTAATATTGCACCAGAGAAGATCCATGACTTTTGTGCCTTCGAGAAAAAGCAGGCGTGTCTCACCCACTCTCACTGTTTCTGTATTAGGTCTGAGAGTAGATCGATTTTTTAGAGTTGACCGACTGTAGTGCAGTAGCCTAACGTTTTTAGGCAACAGCCACTTTGGATGCACAATAGGGTTCTTGTTTTGCGTAGAGCCCGCAAACCATAGGTCTGGAATGCCTGCCTGGTCAAAGCAGGGAGCTCCCCTCCCGCTACGCAGTGGATGGATGGGAACTCAAAAACAAATCCCTTTCAGACAGAAAGAAAAGAAAGAAAAAGAAACAAGAAGGAACGAACAACAATGCCAATATGCCATGCATGCATCTTTTTTTATTTATTTTATTTAGCCAATTATTTAAAAATGGACAAAAAAAGAACATTTGAACTAATTAGCTCAATTATCATTGTACACTCATACCACCAGCAGTGTCCTATTAAAGCAGTGACCCGAGCTGGGGTCCCCCACTACTCCCCAGCCTATAGTTGAACCGTCCCGGGGTCGAGGCCAAAGGTCAGGGGGCCCCTCCATAAAATGTATGAATTTGTATCATTTTTTTAAAATATTTGGGGGGCCCTGGAGACAGTTGCAAACTTGCACCATGCACCTCACACAAAGGTCAAACTTATCATAATAGTTATAGCTTAATTGGCTTTTAGACTAAGTTTGTTGTAGTTAGTGTGAGGCAGAGTGTACTCAGTGTAGAGTAGGATAGTAGCGACACACTTTGATCTCACCGCAAAGCGCGTGCCTATAGTTCCAAACATTGCTCCTATGGCTGGAACTATCCCATTGAGATAGAATGAACACTTCCGCATTCCATTGTTACAATGGGAGTCAACGCTATAGTGTCGCCACTCTCTTACTATTATTACTCTGGTGTGAGGGTGGTGCAATGGCTCCTGGTCTAATGCCCAGCAGGGGTCCACAGACTCGGCAATTAAGGCAGCGATCATGGCATCAGGGTGCCGTGCCGGGGCCCTGTCAGGGGGCTTGAGGGGGGGGGGGGGGGGGGGGGCATTAGGGTCCTATCAGCCCAGCCATGCAGATAATTGTCAAATATGTTATATGATATTTATCTGGTTGATTACATCACTACTGTTGGAGTGGGACTGTCGGAGTGAGTGAGGCCTGAAGACTGCAAGTCCCCCCCGGCGGAATTTTGCTCCATGTTTCTCTCCCTGTTTTTCCCCCCTGTCTCTCTACACAGCAGGGGTTCCCAAAAATGTTCATGTCAAGGACCCCCAAATTGACAATAATTAGCCCCACGGACCCCCATAAGAGAAGATGTTTTATGGCTCTATAGTGATTCTCAACCCATTTAATTTCAAGGACCTCCAGTTTGACATGAATTAGTCTATGGACCCCCATTTAATGGCATTTCTATCTCTCACGTCACACCCCAATTTATATTGTAAAATCAATGTTAAGTTAACTCTCAGCGTTAATACAGACCCACAAGGGTCCATTTGGTTCCAAACTATCATTTAGCTGGGGACCCCCTGGAACTCCATCAAGGACCCCACTTTGAGAACCAATGCTCTACACATCAATATAAGGCCTTGGCAGAGATCAGAATTCAATGCTTTATGTTTGACACAGTACAACAGTGACACCTACAGGTAGCTCTGGCAGCTACACATCTATTCCATGTTCAGGGCAGTGTTTTATTGGCCAGAACCCGGGCAGAGGCTTTTGCGGCGGTTCTGGACAACCGTGGGACCGACCGACTCAAGGCCGGGCACTGCACTCCCTGTGGTGGTGTGGAACGCATGTGTCGAATTTGAAGTCGGTGGGGCGACCGGTTCGCGAGTTACAGACGTACGTACACACGTGCGCACACAAACACAGGCACAGAGACATGGTGCATTTATAGATATACATATACAACACTATTTATCATGCATTTCTTTGTAGTATATTAGGCTATAGACTTTAGTTTGTGTATATACTTTTCTTTGTTATGATGATAGGCCTATAATAGCCCACTATGTAATTTGAAATGTGTTGATTATGCCCATGATCAAAGCACAGAGAGCAGAGTGCCAGTTCATATAAATGAGACCCTATGAGTGTGTGTGCGTGTGTGTGTGTGTGTGTGTGTGTGTGTGTGTGTGTGTGTGTGTGTGTGTGTGTGTGTGTGTGTGTGTGTGCGTGTGCAAAACAAGCTTCTAAATGTTCTTTGTTGCCTCTTGTTTTCTTGGAAAAACAACACGATGGGAACTATTATATGGGCAAAAACAAATGTCACCCACCTTTTTAGGTCTACTTGTATAACTGTGATGTGACAATAAAGATGACGCTGATCCCGATAACTCCATACAGATGAAAGGTTGAAATGATTGAACTATATGGGAGAAAGAAATAATCAATAAACACCATAAACAAAAACATGCATACATTTCCAACTCAACAAATACTTGAGAAAGAAAATGAAACTTACAATAAGCAGAATACAACTCATGATATATGAAGACAAACAGCAATGGCGTTAATTTCCTCCTCCAACACAACCACCTCACCATACAATGATGAGACAGGTTCCTTGTTATGCAGGTCTTCCTGGTTATAGGCAAGGAAGCTTTGAGAAGGAAAGGACATGGTCACGTGACTGGGCTGCGTCATGACACTTTCATGGACACTTTCATGGAAGCCAAAACTCACACATTCACAAGTTCAATGAAAACATGGCAGTGAATGGAGCCGGCTGGACCAGCTCATAACAAACACTATTTATGAACAATTGAGACCATTGTCATATAATTGGTTCAGGAATATAAAAGAAGACATATCACAGGTTGTTTTCTAATCACTTGCTTTTCGATTTGCACAGTATATCATTTTATTTGAGGATCTATAAACAGCAGACCGGAAACGGTGGGAAGTCTTGCGATACTTGGTACGTTCAGAAAGGTGCTTTGTGCTCTTTAGATACCATACCTCTATAAAATTACACAGTGTACACATCGAAAAGCACAGCAGACAATAATGTGTTACATGTCTTCTGTTATTTTCCAGAAGCAATTACTTTACAAAAGGTCTCAGTCATTCAGAAATAGTGTTTGTTCATGAGCTGGTCACTGAGCTCTCATTGACTCCAGTGCATTCTGCAACTTCCGGGTGTAGTTTGGCTTCCATGAAAGGATCCATGAAAGTGTCATGGCGTAGCCCAGTCACGTGACCATTTCCTTTCCTTCTCAAAGCTTCCTTGGTTATAGACAGGTGTGCCTTTTTTTTCCTGGAGCCAAACCCCACCCACCAATTAGGTGAAGATAGTTAACTCTGGTTAACTCTCGATCCATGAGAATCTGTCCATGGACCTCCTGTAATCATGCCTCGGACGGACCAAGCTGGTCTGTGGACCACTAGTTGAGAAACGGTGCACTAAAGGGAGCTTCCTAATAATCGAATGTGCATCGTTTACATTTTGTCATCCCAAATATCCCTAAGTGTCTTCTCCGAATCACAGCAAATTGTCTCAGGTTCATAAAAAACTAAAGGTGCTTAGTCTTCTCAAGGGCCCACTGTAATGAAAAAACCCTGGTTTAGTATAAATGGTAAATGGTGCATTTATATAGCGCCTTTATCCAAGGCGCTTTACATCTACAACGTAGATTGTGCATTACATTCACCCATTCACACACACATTCATACACCGATGGCGGCGGAAACCATGCAAGGCACCAACCTGCACATCAGGAGCAATTAGGGGTTCGGTGTCATTGCTCAAGGACACTTCCACACTGACTCTGGGGGAGCCCGGGTTCGAGCTGGCGACCTTGCGGTTACCATCCGGCCACTCTACCCCTGAGCCACCACCGCCCCATTTTCTTGTAGGGGAAAACACGATTCAAAATGATGTTGACTATAGTTAGCCTACTAACCCATCTGTGACACCAACCATTAAACAGCTCACTGCAAAAAAAATCTGTATTCTATTGAAGGTGTGAAATCAGTGTAAACCTCACCTATCAAAGATGTTGCTGTTATGTCAGTAGTAGCATGTGTACACTAGAGGTCAGTATTGCTCTACCATTGTACAGTCTCGCACAGTAGTTCATATTATTTCTGGTTTATAGTCCAGTTAGGTTGGGAAATAATTGTGGAAAAACAAGTAAATTATTTATTTTTAAAATGTTTAAACGCATGTCTAATACAATTCAGACAAATCCATGAAAGCACTATTACACGCAATGTGTAATATTAAAATGATCACTCTAAGACAAGTCGTCTAAGATAAAAGGATCGCTCAAATTAAATTGCACATGAAAGTTTCTACAGTATATCATTGCAGTGGAAGGAACACACAGTATCAATGACAACCATGTCAGGTTAGAATGATTCATTATCCCCAGGTGAGCTTGTAGATCTGCTAAAGTATAACACCAAAAGGGGTTCCTGCCAAAAATGGGTTAAATTCACACACACAGAGGACAATATAAACGTTCACAACACATCAAATAAAAAAACGGTAATAAAAACACATTATTTGGAGTTTTGATATAACAGACAGCAGCAAAATGTACAAAAATTACATGATAATTTCTCTGCAAGCAAAATTGCTTTCTGAATCAGAATCATCTAAATGTACGATGATATACATTATATATTATTTACATATAAAGAAGAAGGTAGCAAATCTCAAACAATGGCAGAGGTTCCAACAGAAAGAAAGAGTTCAGCAGGACCCAGTGGCGTGCACTAGGTGGTGCTAGAGCACCTTCCCTTTGCTCTCTGGACAGCAATGTGCCCTATATAAAAAAAGGGAAAAAACATTGTACACTGTACACTGTACAGTATGTGGATTGTGGACCATGGTGACATTGGTGAATTCTTGATAAAAAATCTTCTAATATATTATTTATGCCCCAAAAATCTATAAATCTCACACTATTAAGGCAACCGGGCCGGTTCCACGCGCTGCACAAGGTGCCCTTTTTTCTTTCACTTGAGCACCTGCCCCCTCTAAATGTCTGTGCACGCCACTGACAGGACCTCACCAATTCTTCCCTGTATATAAAAACAAGTGATTGTCGACGCAGCGGGACAACAAACACAGTGTGAATACTAAAAAATAGTTCATAGGGTGGACAGCTACAGTACCGTCGTCTCCCCCTGGGCCACTCGTCTGTCAAGAAACTGCAAGTTCATGGGCGTAGCGGGGACGAGCAGTGTCCTGGTGATGGGCTTGACAGTGGCTCCTGTGGGATCGGGCCTCACTTCGTATTGTTTTATCAACTGTTGGGAGGAGGAGGGAGTGAGCCAGAGTGAGAGAGAGAGAGAGAGGGTGGAATTTTGAGGTATTTTGTTGAGTGGTGCAACCACTTCTATAGACAGCTGTGCTGCGTGGCTGTGTCCGAGCACGGAAATAGCGGCATAGCGTTTCGTTCACCACCAAGTGTCACTGTTGCACAGCCTAACACACAGACACACACAGGCCAGGGAGGAGGGCTTGTACAGTACACAGTACAGTACAGTACAGTACAGTACAGTACAGTACAGTACAGTACAGTACAGTACAGTACAGTACAGTACAGTACAGTACAGTACAGTACAGTACAGTACAGTACCACTCACTTGAGTACTAATGGAATACTTACTTTTGCTCCTCTATCATTGTTGGAAAACTTTAGTTACTATAGTTACTTTGTAGAAGCTTGTACGCCTGCTATTTTCAAATATCGTTACATTTGTTTCATACAAACTTGTGAATTGGGACCTTCTGCATAATAAGTACTTTCTTTTACTTTTGGTACTTTAAAGGTAGAGTAAGTGATTTCACTCAAAAAACCTTAGGTTTCATTTTTGGCTGTGGGACCTAAGCCTTCGTCCAATCAGGATAGAGAGTCAAAAACGAAACCTAAGGTGTTTTGACCCCCAGGGGTTAACTGGGGACTCCTTATATGGTCAGCACACTCTATAGTAGAGAGGATTATCACAACAAAACAAAAAAATAAGTGATATTTGAATTAAGTGAAATCACTTACTCTACCTTTAAGTAGAATACCAAACTTATATTTATATCAATTGAATAGGGTATTGCAAGTACTTTCTTCCATCAGTGCTCATGACAGACACAATATGAACGAAAAACATCAAATAAAATCTTTTTACAGTAGCTCCTTGATCGTCTGCTTCTCAAAATCGCAGCCTACATCCCACCGTTAATGATTAACCCTCTGCTTGCCAGCTGACAGATTTATTGGTTTTGGTTCAAAGTTCTGATTTGCGGACAACAACACGACAGCCATGCAACCACTTTGGCAATGTGGCACTGATCAGACAGTTATTATAGGTCACCAAACTCACCATATTCTTCACTGATCAGACAGTTATTATAGGTCACCATATTCTTCACTGGTCAGACAGTTATTATAGGTCACCATATTCTTCACTGATCAGACAGTTATTATAGGTCACCATATTCTTCACTGATCAGACAGTTATTATAGGTCACCATATTCTTCCTTTGTGTGCATAGCTCACTAACTAACTAATGGGTTTTAACCCATTTAGACCTGAGGACGATTCTACAAATGTCTTCTAAATCCGAATAGTTTTCTGAAAAATCTCTCAAACTATTTCATGTCAAAGGAGCCCCAGAATGATATGTGTTTGGCCGCCGAACCCCATCTCAAAATATGTTGAATTATGTATTCTAAGATTTGTGCCACATTTTCACGATTTTCCAAAAATATCAGATCTACAAGTGCCGCGCTATGAGCTTGTAGATCTGATAAAGTATTTAAATAAAGTATAACATAATGATTAAAACGCACAGAATTTAACAGGGCTCGATCAGCAAGTCGTGTAAGTAACAGCAACGTGTTTTATTGTTTCTATTAAAATGACAGCAGGGGCGGTGGTGCCTTTACAGTCTTAGTCTTAGATGTTCCGATACTGTATCGGTATCGGAAAGGTATCGTCATCGGCCCTTATTTGTCATATCGGATCATATCGGTATCGGCGAATATGCCAGTCTAACCACCATTCCATCACAAGGCTAAGGGGTTGACAGAGTTTGCTTTAGAGTTGCCCAAACTGCAAGTGCACATACGAGTGAGGAGTCTGCTATAAACACAACACGACACGAGATATATAGCTAGATTGCTATAAACACAACACGAGATCACAACACTGTTATCGGTATTCGGTAACACAGAAATTGTGGTTTCGGGATCGGATCGGGAACGAAAAAAGTGTATTATCTGGACATCCCAAAGTCTTACCCTGGATAGAAGGAGGTACATCTCTAGCTCGGCCACTCTCCGACCCAGGCACGCCCGGATGCCAAAACCGAAGGGCACCGACCCGAATGGGTGCTGCTTCTGCTTGTCCTCTCCTCCCCTGAGCCAGCGCTGGGGCATGAAGGCGTGGGGCTCGGGGAAAACCTTCTCGTCGTAAGACACGGCATAATGACACAGGTGGAAAAGGGTCTGAGAACGAGAGAGAGAGACAAAAGCATTGTGTTTAGCGATGTCACATAATCATTGTAAGAGCCATTTGATGTCACTATACAGGGCGATGCCAATGTGTCAATCAAGGCCTAGGTTGCCATAGTTACAGGGAGGGTATTTAACCCTGTCCCTAATGAATTGCAGGTGTTGCTGATAGGAGGAAAACTGTTTTCTGACAGACAGGGGCTGTATCACCACGTTTGACCGTTTGTTATTTGCATTCAAAGTATAGGTTTTTGGACAGTAAATAAATATAATATCCACTAAACGAACATTCTGGACATCAGTTCTTTCAGTTTCAGCACACGTCTAAACTTCATCCTCAACCGTCAGCAGCCAGTAGCGCCTAATATAGGGATTTAGGCGCTATACAATCCTATTTTCGTAGTTTTGACTCAGTGATATGAATGCGCCAAAGGAGTTCTTCCCATATACGTGCAGGGTTTAGTTTCAGGGGGTCAGGATTTTACAATGAACACCTTGTTAACTCTCCATCTAAAGTTGAGTCAAGGTGGGAAATAAATAAATCAATAATATGCAAATCTCTCAAAGGCTGGATGACCAAACGAGGCATAACTTTTATTTATATACCGAAAGACGTGACCTACTGGTAATTATATCTGGCTATACCTTTTTGGAAAAATGCAAAGGAATGAGCTCCATATAGCCCATACACCAAGAGTTGCCTGACGTTTGAAGTATCTCAAATCAGCGTCTAGTCTGTACTGTGAGCGGCGTTGAAAAGCGGAACAAGCAAAAGAAGCCAAGGCAAACGGCATTCTCATCACGTTCACATGTGTGAAACATTTGTTTAATAGGAGGATTAAATCCTCACATTACAGACGTTTCAGCTATCCAACTTTCATCAGTGTGATATTCACCTTTTTGGGGAAAAGATGATCTCCCACCACAATTTCACTGTCCACTGTGAGACGGGCATTTCCGGGCACAACTGGATATAGCCTGGTGACAACACAATGCAAATAGGGAGTCATTCAAGGCGACATATTAAGTAATATTAACAGCTACAGTATACTGTATGCACTGTAATTAGTGTGGTTGCCCTAAAAGGGCCCTAAAAAGGGCAACTAAAAGGGCAACCACACACTATATTAAGTTAGGAAATAGAAACATTAATTGCGCCTTCCCATGCTCGCTTTCATACCATAGAAACAACATAAAAACAGGGCCACTCAGCCAGGTTGCCAACTTTGCGCTTCCCAAGCAACTGCGTATATGAAAACATCATGTCAATGTTTGCTTTTCCAAGTAAAAAAAAACCAAACAAACACAGCATCGCCCTCCCGCTATTGCCTTCTTCCCAATTGCGACGTGTGACGTGTTTTACAATCGTTTATAAAGACAGAAATTCCCTTGCAGGGGCAGAAGACCAAACTATTCAAGAAAATAGAACATTTTAATTTACTTTTCAAGAGAGTCAAGGAGTCACGTGGCTCAATTGGCTGTCAATATTAGTGGGAGGGGCCTATGTAAGTGACTGCGGTCCACACCTACAACCACACTTTGCAATTTTTCAAAATTGCAACATTTCTATAGTTCTTCATCATTATGGGTACGGTGCAACGTTTTTCAATCAAAATTTCAGGTCAAGTCCATGACAAATGATGAAGAGCCATTTTGGACTAGCCTCGAAAACACAGACTTTTTTTTTTCCAGAGAGAAAAAAAGTCTGGGGGGCGAGTCGTCTGCACCTTTGTTAAATTGACGCACACACGTACACACACACACACACACACACACACACACACACACACACACACACACACACTCTGTCGCTCTAATTAATTAGTCTCATGTCGCGCAGCTGCGTCTATATTCTCCCGGCGGATCCTACCGGGAGCTGCCTATGCCATAGAAAGCATAGGTGGGTTTCAGTCCAATCTTGGACTAAAACAACATGAACTATTGACTATTGAGTTACATTTATATAAGAGACAATTTGTTGTCTTTTGGTATTAGCACCATTTGAACAGCAATTACAGACGGGTACAAAATCACTTGCGTTAGACATAGACAGAGTGCATTTAACTGTCTATATAGCAAGGCTGATGAGTCTATACCGCTATGGAATTGGATCCAAAATGGCGCTGTTGAGAGACGTCTGTAATACAGTTGTTAAATGCTACTCACCGTAGCGTCTCTCTGACGACAGCTTTGAGATAGGGCATTCTTGCGATGTCCTCACTGGTTGGCACCGTGGCCCCCGGGCACACACTCATCACCTCCTCGTAGACCCTCTGCTGGATGTCTGGCTCCCTGGCCATGTGGTACAGAGACCACGACATGGTGTTGGAAGTCTGAAATAGAGACCCCCAAGGAGCTGACCTTTTAGCCAGTGGTGGAAAAAGTACTCAATTTGTTTTTACTTAAGTAAAAGTATACCAATACTGCAATTTAGAACTATACTTCGTTACAAGTAAAATGCACTTGAGTAAAAGTACAAAAGTATCGGTATCAAAATGTACTTTGCGCATGAGTTCAAGTCCGTTGCTCTCCCCATGTCCCCCATATATGGGGACTAGGTTGGCGGAGCTGTGTGTAGAGCCCAGGATCACATTAGATAATTGACACGCTATGATGAATAAAACGAATAATACATATACTGACAATTTCGTCAACAAATAAAAACTAGACTAAAATGTCTAGGAAGGGTCTAGTGGAAAAGAGATCCAGTGTAAGTCATTTTACACTTTGTTGCATGCTGAAAATAGCTAGATCTACAAGTTCACAACGCATCGCAGCGCGACACGTTGTGAGCTTGTAGATCGGCTATTTTCAGCAAGTGTAAAAACTGTCATTACGAAGGCAGCAAAGGCCAGACACAATACATTTTAGTCCACTAAATCAACTGTAGATTTAGTCGACTAAAATCTTATGATATTTAGTCGACTAAAACTAGACTAAAACACTAAAACATTCCAGGTGACTAAAATGTGACTGAAACTAAATGAAAACTATTGAAGAGACTACGACTAAAACTAAAAATCAAAATTTGCTGCAACAAAACAACAACTGGTCTCACCGTGTCGACTCCGGCCAGCAGCAGTTCAGTGATGCTGCCCAGGATCTCGGAGACGGTCATCTGCTCACTGAGGAGCAGGTGTGTGAGATACTCTCCCTCCACAGCCTCCGCAGGCTGCCCCAGCCTCGCGTTCTCCTGGATCTCCTCCATTTTCTGCTGAACCAGTTGTTCAGCTGGGGTTGACGACGCAGGGAAGAAACAAACGCAGCGGCATAATCACTAAAACGAGCCAGCCAGTATATTTTTTGCCCATGTTGGAGTTAACTGAACTTTTTTTCTCTGTCGAGTCGACACACATGTAGGGAATATCAACTGAACTTGATACGAGCTAAATACACCCAGAGCGTTAAGGGAGGTTTGTTTAATTGACTGTACACGCAGGGTGAACGGGGGATAATATCATGATGAGGAATATATCCCACCCTTTTCACATTGGCCTGTTATATAGCGCCACCAACAGGTGGATTTTTGCAAAATACATTTTTGGAACAAAATGTCTCATATTATCCAATTGCCATCCAAGGCGTAAGAATAAATGGCACCCCTTTCACATTGGCCTATTATAGCGCCACCAGGAGGCCACAACCTCTACCTGCCCTGGTGGAGACCTGTGCCCCGAGGGGCACTTTATCTAGTTTGAAAATGCACTCACCAACTTTGAAGAGATGGTCCCAGACAGCCACAAAGTGCTTCCAGAAAGGGAGGTACGGCCAAAAGCGCTTGGGAAAGAGCACGACGATGGGAGACAGCCGGAACATTTCACCCACGGAGAAGATGAACTTCCGGGTCTCCTCCGGCATGTTCTCATTCAGGCAGCCCATACGGGTTTCAAACAGCACCGAGCAGATCCCTGCAAATGAAAATGTTATTATCTCCTGAATATTTACGCTTAAGTATATAGAGTATAATAGTATATAGAGTATAAGTATATTGAGTATAATAGAAAATAGTTCATGTAATAAATAAATGGTAAGGAGGACAATGAAAGTCTCTCGTGGAAAATGTAATTAATTGTACAGTTTCTGCACGTAATGTTAGATTGTATAACTGATTAATTTCACAACAGAAATGTGCTTTTCACCTGTATTTAGATTTAAAAAAAGATATATATCCAAGAAGAAAAAAGTTAAACATGCCGTGCAATTGTTGTTTTAAAGATACAAGCATTTAAAATGCAATTGTGCTGAACGTCGTGTTTGAAATAACGTCATAGTAGACACAGATCTTGTTGCAAGACACTGAGGTCAGAGCATTGTCATTATCTCTAATCAACAGTCAAGGTCAAGTATATCTCTGAGCAAAGCTTGCAACGTCTATGACCATGAAAGCCATTCACAGGAAAAAAGGACACTATAAAGCAACCCAAGGTCAAGGCCGTCCATGCATTCACCTCACAACCCTGTTCCAAAGACTCTCATTCCAACTAACAATGCACAGCTGCAACATAGCAGCACTAATGAGACTACATCTAAATGAAAGAGTCAGGGTCAATTCAACATAATTGTTCTGCCCCGTAATGTCATCTGATTAATGTATGGAATCTTTGAAATGTATGTGTATACTGTATGTATGTTTATGTATGGGTGTCTATGTGGGTACATATATATGTTTTGTTTTCCATATCAGAAAAGTTTTTTTAGAATCGATTGTGATGTTGTTTGTGTCCTCGGAGTGCGGTATAGTCATCAGCCATGATAGTTATTATTTTATGGTTATGTTTTGTCTCTTTTTATTGTACGGTAAGTCTCTTGTTTCGTTTGTTTGCTTGTATGTTTTTGCTATTTTTTCAATCTTAACTTACTGGTTAAACATTCTTGAAATGCCTGTATACCAAAAATCATAATAAACAGATGTATAATCTATTAAAATTCAATGATACATGGAAAGGCTTAAAACAGTCAAAACAAAATGAGGAGTAGCCGCACACTCTCAGCTCACAATGCAAGAATGTATTGAGAGACATAATTAAATGAATGTAAAACGCTTCGACAGCTAAGCTGCCTTCTACCAGGACACTGACTGAACTTATTTAACCCTAACAAAGGCACCTTAGCTGTTGA
The DNA here is from genome assembly GCF_963924005.1 of Protomyctophum bolini. Lineage (NCBI taxonomy): Eukaryota > Metazoa > Chordata > Actinopteri > Myctophiformes > Myctophidae > Protomyctophum > Protomyctophum bolini. Next base: position 37,414,460 of record NC_137877.1, on the reverse strand, counting down.
AACTGTTTCTATGCCCCAATCAATACTTTGCATTGGAGTTACAAACGTGCAGCAACTCGCCATTTGTCTATTTACCTTTGTTGGCTGGACCCTCGTCGTCCCAGGCATGCGTTTAACCTATTTTGACTCTTAAAATGTATTCCAAACAAGACCCTAAGGATTCTCCAAGCTACAAAACCAAAGGAACGGGTATAGTTTGTTTTAATTCCACTGAATTAATAACCCATCCAAAGTATTTGTTTGAGGGGCGCCAGCCCCTTCTATATACAGGTTTAATGTTTGTCTTTAGTTCAAAGTTTGTGTTGTAAGACAATGAAAATGACAATGAAAGGAAAATGTACGTCACAATGTGCCGTTTACGTCTTATTGTCTCTTTATTGTTAATGGCGTTTAATGTATGTGTTGGCACCGTTTGTTTTACATCACCTTTACTTCACCTAATCAACATGAGTTAGACTTTAATTTATTAGTGCCCCTCACTTCACACGGGTGTGATTTTTAATGATACCGGTATAATATATAATGATATATAATAGCCATTCACCTCTAGAAGAGACCATAGACCTGATGAAGATCTTTATTTATGTTATATGTAGCCAATTCATTATTATTACCCCCTTTTTCCCCCTAAATTTAGTCGTTATGCCAATTAATTCCTCCCCACACACATTTCTGTGTTGTCACCTGCTGGCTCACTTGCCAGTGAGGAGTCTTTTTGCCCTATATAGAAGTATATATTTGTACGTCTCTAAATGTTATGATGAATTGAAAAAGGTGGACCCTCTTGTAAACAAGTGTAATGCTTTATGGTGTCGTCCACTCATAGTTGACAGTTTTTGTATTGAGGCGTGCTTTAAATGTACTGTAATTCTACAAACTGTTTTAATATATATATTTTAGGGACAGACTGACAGTAGGATGACAGGAACTGGGGAGAGAGATGGGGGGGGGGGGTGACATGCAGTAAAGGCCGTCGGGAGTCGAACCCGCGGTACACTGCTGGACTGGATAACCAGACAGCCATTACCCCAGCCCGTAGGAATACATGCCGTGACAAATATCACCCTCCCCGCCTGAGTTACCTCCCCGACAACAACAGGCCCATTGTGTTCGCCCAACAAAGCCGGATGCACCACGATGACCTTTTAAAGGTCGAAACGTGGTCTTAGTACAAGTACTAAATAAAAGTCTAGCTATTGAAAAATAGCAGATCTACAAGTTCATAGCGAGTGTCGCGCTACGAACGTGTAGGTCTGCTATTTTTGAAAAATCGAGAAAATGTGCCTCAAATCTTTGACTGTATATTCTTTCAGAGTTTTTCTCTTTGCTTCTGAGAGGTCCCTGGAACAACATCTTTTCGGATGGGGGTCGGCGGCATATTACATATAATTTCTGGGGTCCTTGACATGAAATATTGAGAACCACTGATATAGAAACATGAGGTTTTTCAGAAAAAATACATTTAAAAAAAGGCATTTTTTTTTAATTTCGACGTCAGGCCTAAATATACAAAACCATACATCCTCTTGCTGACCTTCGAATGCAAACTTGTAGAGTTCCCCGGCCAGGTCATGGACCACGACTCCTTGACCGTTGGTCTCCTTCAGCCAGGCCACCTTGCCGATGAAGTCCGTCACCACCCCGTTGATGGCGTTGGTGTAGGAGGACACGTGCTTGGGCTTCAGCATCCGAGGGTTTAGGATGCTGCGGATACGCTGCCACTTTGCCCCCATCCTGCCAACAAACAGGCCCCTTTTAGGTCCTTCAAAACACAAAGCTGCAGATTCTCACACACGTATACATGTAATAAACATTAGGCAATATTATTAGCATGTTCATTTAATTCCTATGGGACGTCTGGAGACGTCTTGGGCACAAATTGTGTTGATAAGTGAGTCAGTGACATAATTGACATTTTATACAAATCCACGAAGTTGCTCAATGCGAGGGAAACATTCCACAAATCAGGCCTTGCTGGATATCGCAATGTTGCCTCACATTGTCTTGTCTTGACACAAGTGCAAATTGTTTTAGCTGTATCAACAGAAACAAACTGCAGTAGTGTAGTGTGCATGTTGTCAGACTCAGAACAGGTCTGGTAGGAATGGGCAGACTGGCAATAAAAATGGCCTGGCTTCCATCATCACATAATTATGTCAAGGCCAACTGCACAAGTAACCTACTGTCTTGTAATTCATTCAGTAAATGGTAAATGGTGCATTTATATAGCGCCTTCATCCAAGGCGCATTACATATTGTGCATTACATTCACCCATTCACACACCGATGCTGGAGGAAACCATGCAAGGGAGCAACCTGCACATCAGGAGCAATTAGGGGTTCAGTGTCTTGCTCAAGGACACTTCGACACTAACTCTGGGGGAGCCTGCAGTTCGAACTGGCAACCTTGCGGTTCCCATCCAGCCACTCAACCTCTGAGCCACCGCCGCACCAAAGGTTGTGTGACATTGATTGGATGAAGATGTCGAGGTGTGCATTTCATTTCTAGCAACAGAGAGATGGACATTTTCACTCACTCAGTGAGGGGTCCATATGCCTGGTTCCGGAGCTCTCGGTAGCCCCTCCAGTGTGGCATGTCTGTCCGCACAGGGAGTCGTCCCTCCTGCCTCAGTACCTGCTCGATCAGGTCAGCCGTGGCCACGTTCACGATCACCAAAGGGCCATACTTTGACACCCACAGTGGGCCGTAGATCTTGCTGTGTTCAATCTGGGAAGAAACATTGGAAATAAATTGTACTGAAGCCCATTTCCGTCCAATGTGATGGAAAAGAGAAATCAGTCATTATGAGAAGTTATTAAGAATAACTTAGGCTATTAATAATACTGTTATTGTAATGAGTTAGTATATCTCAGCATGACTTAAATATGGAGTGCCACGATTTTTTCCACCCTAAAACATGATCATCAGGTATTATTATAATATAAGGAGGAAGAACTTTTTCCAAAAAGTGTACAATAGGCTATTTGTTAAAATGCTTTGGTTTGCCTGGTGGGTGGTGTTCCAAAACTGAAGCCGCACCCACAGCTGTAGTTGTATGATAAAGGGGGAGGGGTTAGTTAATACACGATTGCACATAAAAACAACTCCAGGCTGTCTAATTGAAGTACTGTCACCTCATAGACACATGAAGAATTGATGCACTCCATCTTTAACATAAACAAATATTTTAACAATAATAATAATTATATTATTTGAATGCCTTTATTTTTAACAGTTAATATCAAGTCATTATTATTATTATTTTTTTTTGCAAGTCATTATTTTAGATAATTAAGTCATTATTCTGAGAAAATCTCAGTCTCACTATTAAATTCAAGATGGCCATGAAGTAATTATATTGAATCTCTTCTCCATATGGCTTATATGGGTCATATAAACATAAACAGGACGTATTCTGTCTGTCAGGAATTTCAGTGTGGGCTGAAGAGGGAAAACATTGAGCAATTAACCAACACTCTTGATATAACTAATTGGCCATTATCCAAGATCAGATTAATTATAGAACAAACTTTTCACGTTGGCTTGTCAACCATGAAGCTAGCCCTAGTCTAGACTATGTGCGAGAAAGAATCATATAGCCTACTGACAGTGACATGTAGCCTACCGCCTACCTGTTACAACCAACATGGCATAGCATTACATTAACTAAAACAGTGATTTAATTTGTTTAGGCGTGGAAAATTGCTCCTGTAAAATGCGCTTACTTGCAGTTGATGGGTCGTCTGGAAATAGCCTTTAACAAAAAGCCAATACAAAGAAGTCATGAAAGTAGGGCCACCCAAATCATCCATAGTTTTCTGTTTACTATTGCTGCCCATGACCGTGGCTGTGGAAGACGCGTCCCGACGGTTATCCGCAATAATCAATGTCGATGTCACCCTTTTGATGCCATGATTTGCGTGTTCGAGACGGCAAGCACGCGAGCCGATATATGTAAGCGACTTGCTGAACATCTTTGCGTAGAAAAACTGTCTTTCGTCCAAACAAAACAACCGTGTGTAATAATCCGTATTCTTGCTGATGCGTATTAGCCAGGCTACAACTTAGTAATGCCTCTTCTTGCTTCAGAGGGGCGAAGGAACAATAACAGGCACAGCCCACCACTGCTGCTGTGCACTTGAACTTTGGTACAACGATCAGACACAAATCTGTTGTGGCTCTGCCTAAACCTATAGTGCGTATGTGTGGCAGCATGCTCATACTGTATGTTTCATCTCATCAAATGCATTAATAATAACAGGCTTAAAAAAAAATACGCATGTTAAATCTAAGATTAGATATTCTGTACCGCGGTAGCCATGACAGTCAAGGGGCGTGTTCAGTGTGTACTGTGTGTGTGTGTGCGAGTGTACGTGTGTGTGCATGTGTGTGTGTACGTGTGTCATGACTCATGTGTGCAAGTTATTACAGCGATAGTAGCTCAACAGTTATTGTTAAAGTATTGCTGAATGCAGGTGAATCAGCATGACCAGCATCTGATTCACCTGCATTCTGAAACAATGTCTTACTCAGCACTCAGTTCCATCTGTATCTCAATCTGAATTTAGTTTAAATGCACTATAATAACAAACATCAACAACACAAACAATTAAAACATTTATTCATCTATAAAGGGATCAATTGCAAATGTTTTACCGATGACATTGACTGAATCCATTATTATCCTCCTCTTGGCAAAACATATACTATATATATATTTACTTTCCCATTTAGCATTTGCAGATCTCTGAGAACAGTTTTATGTCACTTTTCAAATTGCCTGAGACACTCAAAAGAAATGTTGAAACTTAAAAGCGCTTCCATATATAGTTCTGCCTGCTCAGTAAAGACAGCACAGCATTGAGATTTGTGTGGGTTTCGTTGAATCGTTTGTCAAGAGAGGCCACTGATATTATACAACTGGCCAAGGCAAGTAAAAAGTCCAAGTTATTCTTTGCTGCACGACGGTGTCCCGAAAGTTGCCGAAACGGTTGGGAAATGACAGTTACCATGTGGAGGTCCTTCTACTGTAACTGTAACTGTACTGTACTGGCACACCCAAAATCATCATTTATACCGTTAATATGTGCGTGTGTGTTAGGTTGCACACAGGTGGTGAAAAACAACCATGCTATTTTCGTCCTCATACGCACCCACCAGGCAGGCACCCAGCCAGCCAGCCACACACACATAGCTCCGTAAGGGAGGGGTTGCACCACTCAAAAAATAAACGTCATTTACATTGGAACATTTGATATGACACATGATTTTGGGGCGAGTGTATGACACAGTCATGCAACAAAGCATACATCGGGCTCGACAAAGGCACATGAATGTGCTGTATTAAGACTCACAGTGGTGTGTGCAGTATCAAGGCTCCAGGTTTGGGTACGTGTACAGTAGCCTATATTAGCCTACATAGTACCTTTATAGCTCTCTCCATTGCTTCGCTTGCCGCCGACTAAAAGCATATAAAATATATTAAGCATTTTTAATCTGTTGGTCTGAGTGTTGTGTAAAATATAAATAAGTTAGATTCAAGTATTGCAGGCTTTTAAAGCTACAAAGCCAAATCAGTTTTTCCTTCCCCCGAAACCCATTGCACCGAGCATATAGTCTCGTATCCCCCCCCCCCCCCCTCCCCAAAAAAAACCCACAAAGATTGACCCAATCCTAGTGCACAATTCTCTCACTAAGACCTACCTATACGATATCTTCAGATCAAAACATTACATCCAAGTACCTTATTTATTCTAGAACATTTTTAAGAGACACAAACTCAAGCGTCTACTTTCTATTTTTTTTCCCCCCCCGCACGGTAATCTAAAGTCAAAAGGATCCGATAATGATAACTAACATAATACTGACACCGTTTAGGCCCGACGTCGAAATAAGAAAAACGTTCGCTCTGAAAGAATATATATATTCAAAGATTTGTGCCGCATTTTTAAGATTAAAAAAAAGTAGCAGACCTACAAGCTCGTAGCGCGCCACTCGGTGGCGTGCTATGAGCTTGTAGATCTGCTATTTTTCAATAGCTAAAGTACAACATAATGCTTAGTTTTAAAACACCATAAGGTGCTCCCGTCCAGAATTGAGCAGTCCACCGCCGCGATAACCATCAAGAGTGGAAGGCTTGCTACCCATTTAGGCCTGACGACGTCGAAAATGTCTTCTAAATAAAACTGTCACTGCTGTAATCGGGGAAAACCCGGAGGAGGATTTTAACCGTCCTCTTATGGAACTCGGTCGTCCCCAGACATACCTGGCAGTCTTCCACTTCCAGTTGACCCCACGACCCCAGGCAGTCACGGATTCTTTCCACCAGTCAATCCATCCGTTAAGCTGTGTGCCTGTAAGGGTCGCTGTGTCAACAAGAAGTGTCATTGCCGTAAAGAGAAGATGTCATGCGGAGATAACTGCCAGTGTGCTCACAATCGCTGCCGTAATCGGGAAAACCCGGAGGAGGCTGATGAAGAGGAGAGGCGACTCGAGTTATACAGCAACAATAGACTGCAACACCACCCCGTCCAACAGTGGCCTTATTTGTTTAGTAAGAAAGGCCACGATATTAGTCCGTTTCTATGTCAGTGGTGCTCAATAATTCATGTCAAGGACCCCAAAGAATTATACGTAATTGGCCGCCGACCTCCATTTGAAAATATGTTGTTCCAGGGACCCCCCCCAGAAGCAAAGATTTGAGTTAAAATGTTCACTCTGAAAGAATATATTCCAATATTTGTGCCACATTTATAAAACTTTTAAAAAATAGCAGAACTACAAGCTCGTAGCGCGGCACTCGTAGATTTGCTATTTTTCAATATCTAAATTATAACATAATGCTAACACCAAAAGGGGTTCCCCCTCCCAGAACAAATCTTTGCTTCTGGGGATAATTAACATGAAAAAGGTTGAGCACCACTGACATAGAAACATAGGTTTTTCAGAAAACAGTTAGGATTTAGAAACCTTTTTATTTTTATTTTTTTTAGAATCGGCCTCAGGTCTAAATGGGTTAAGTGGTTAAACATTCTGGCTGCCTATGTTGTTCTGCTATGGTCTACTATGGTGACTGGTCACATCACCCCCTGTGCAAACCAATAGTTAAGTTAAACTGTCGTTCCTCGGAATCCTCGCACAAACGCATAATGCAATCATGAAAAAGAAAAAGAAAAAAAGATCCGATATGAGATTCGTCCAGGTATAAGCAAATGTCTTTGCTAACTGGAGGTTAGAGGGGGGGGAGATATGATGCAGGACATTGCAGATGCATGGTATTAGCAAGCAGCCAAATATAAGAGGAAGCGAGACAATGTATATGGATCTGCAAGCCCGGGTTCATTTCCCACCTAATTATTACCCCCCCCCCCCAAAGAAAAAAAAAGAAATCGGATGTCCATGGCAGACAGAAACCTGTGTGTTCTCAGTCATCGTCACTTTCACTGCCAGAATCGCTTAGTTGGAGGTCGGTCTCTGGAAGAGAGAAAGGGTGGAGAAATAAGCAGTCAGTCAGCCATTTACGGGAATGATTACATACAAAATCATTCACTTATAGGTCAGGAAAAGAAAGAGAGACAAACTGCACAGGTGGAATAAGTAATAATCTTCAACAATAAAAAATAAAAGAAAATCAGCTCTATAAATAAGTAGAAACTAGATAAAGTGCCCCTCGGGGGCACAGGTCTCCACTCTACACCAGGGCAGGTCAGGTTGTGGCCTCCTGGTGGCGCTGTAATAGGCCATATGGTAATATGGCAAATATCCCCCTGAGCTAGCGGCACGTGTGCCCTTATTAGCTCAGCGGCAAAGATTTCAGCGTTTTATGCAGAGTTACATTTTTGGGCAGGACATGAACTGCTATGCGACGCCCAGTCTGTGCCCATTTTGCCGAGATAATCAAAATGCTAGTTTTAGAGTTAAGTTAAGAAAGTTTTGAAAATATATACAGCCATTATGTGCGTATACGTGTATGGTTTGTATACATCATTTATTTTTATCTCCTTGTTCTTCGTTTGTTTTGTATTTTATGGAAATATAATATACTATTGAGAATTATTGATTCGTCACCTCATAGCAGTCAGTGTTATCTTGCATGGCTGTGTTGAACATACAAAGTTACACGACTGAGCCACCCAGGTGATGGCAATAATACTAGTGAGCAGAAAGAATCAATAATAAGCAGACTTGGTAACCTGACTGTAGAAAGTAACAGTAAAGTAAAGAACCTGGGGGTTATTATTGATTCACACATTAATCATGTTACCAAGATTGCCTTTTTTCACCTTAGAAATATTGCACGAATCAGAGCCCATTTGTCCTTGGACGATGCAAAAACGCTAATCCACGCCTTTGTTTTTTCTCGGCTTGACTACTGCAATGCACTTTTTTCAGGACTGCCTAAGAAAACAGATTACAACTTGTCCAAAATTCAGCAGCCAGAGTTTTAACTAGAACTAAGATGAGAGAACATACTCCAGTTTTGGCATCACTGCACTGGCTTCCGGTTGTTTTTAGGATTGATTTTAAAATTATTTTACTTGTCTATAAAGCTCTCAATGGTCTCGCACCTTCCTACCTACATGACTGCCTGCCTAAATATGTCCCAAACCGCCCCCTAAGGTCTTCCACTGCTGGCCTGCTCGCTTTGCCAAAAAAAAAGGCAACTAAAAAATACGGGGAAGCAGCTTTTTGCTTCTACGGGCCGTCGGCATGGAACAAGCTCCCACTGTACCTTCGTCAGGCAGCCTCTGTAGACATTTTTAAAGCTCAGCTCAAGACCCACTTCTACAACATTGCTTTTAATTGATCTTTTATTTTTTATTTTTGTTCACTGTATTGCATTACTGCTTGTTTTTAATGTTGTTGCCTTGCTTTTCTTTTATCCTCCATTTATCTGTAAAGCACTTTGAGCTGCATTTCATGTCATGAAAGGTGCTATACAAATAAAGTTTTATTATTATTATTATTATTAGTAATCACCATAGTCTTCCGTGCATTACATGAAAACTCGTTTTCGTATTTCTAGTTTACTGAAATAATGTCATGCACGTTTTGTCCAGTGCATAGCATACTGCAGGCCTGGTTGACTAGATTTAGAAGACATTTTGAAGCTTTTTCTACTTAAAACGATAAATTATTTATATGGAGAAATCCTGTCATTCAACATGCATCTTTTGCCTCTCAATGGGTGAGAACGAAGGACAACGTGCCTATTGGGACAAGGATGGAAGGAGGGAGGGAGGAGGGACTTAGCGAAGAGGCTAATCGATCAGAGCATCTTTAGTCGCAAAGCACCTACTGCCCAGTGTTGTTTTCGTAGACTACAACTATGACGAAAAATGTCTGTCGACTACCTTTTTTCACAGACGAAAACTAAATGAAAACTAAGCTATGGTGTCTAAAACTATGACTAAATATACTGTCGATTTTGTCAACAATTAAAAACTAGACTAAAATATCAGAAAGGGACTAGTGGACAAGAGATCCAGTACAAGTCATTTTACAATTAGCTGCATGCTGAAAATAGCCGATCTACAAGCTCACAACGTGTCGCAGCGCGACGACTCGCTGCTTGTAAATCGGCTATTTTCAGCAAGTGTAAAAAAAAAAAACAGTCATTACGACGGCATCAAGGCCCGACAAAATACACTCAATCAACTGTAGATTTAGTCGACTGAAACTAGACCCAACACTAAAACATTCCAGGTGACTAAAATATGACTAAAACCCAAGTAAAACCTATTCAAGAGAGACTGGCTAAAACCAAAAATAAGCTGCCAAAAACACCACCGCTACTGGCTATAGGATACCCACTGAGTGTGTTCATCAGGTGTCCTCCTCCTCCTCCTCCTCCTCCTCCTCCTCCTCCGCTCTCCTCCGGACGGTTGGTGGAAGAGGAGGTGGAGGTGGTGAAGGAGGAGGAGGAGGTGTTGAAAGAGGAGGGGTTGTTGTTGTTGCCGGCTGGGGGGGCAGCGGGGGTGCTGCTGCCCATGGGAGCAGGCGTGTGGTACATCTGGTCGTTGGCGGCGGGTGGTGGCGGCGCCGCCGACGACGGGAGCGAGGAGCGCCGCTGTTCGTCGTCCGAGTCGCTGTCGTCACTGCTGGAGGAGGAGGAGGAGGACGAGTTGTTGGAGCCCGACGAGCTGTCGCCGCTGCTCATCTGGTCCATGACCTGCGCCTCGGCCATTAGCTCTGTGGCGGGGAGAGAGAGAGAGACAGACACACGTACAGACGTAAGACACGCATGACAAATGTATTTTTCGTTTAACCTCATTATTTTCTGACCTGAGAGCAGATTCTAAAAATGTCTTCTACATCCTGACCGTTTTCATTCTGACCCGAGATCAGATTCTAAAAAAATGACTTCTATGTCAGTCGCTCTTCGATGTCATTTTTTTAAAATGGGTTCCCGCCAAGAATGGGTTAATGCAGACAATTTACGGCCGTCTTCCTGGTCATGAAAATCCACTTTAAAGGCGGTTTAATCGCTCGTTGTAGAAATTGTATGAATTCCATGGCGGCGGTCACACAATAACAGACCGGGCAGCGCACGTACGGCTTCTTTCTCCGGCAGATTCGACCGTCAATTTCCCATAATCCTTTGCAGGCCGGAGCGACGGACCTTTTTTGCGGCGACGTCATCAAAACGCGTCTCATCATATCCCATTCTGTCGCGGTGGGTGTCGCCCGCATGACTTCAAACCGATTAAAAAACGTGGATCAAACAATGAAAACATAACTCGGGCAAGTCGCGAGAATCGCAGGGAAAGTGTTCTACAATTAATTAACTCGTGAATAGTAGTCAAAGTGTTGACTAAACCACGAAACTTTGCTTAAATAAAGTTGTCCGTATTGTGCAAGTGTAGACGGTGTGCACCTGTGAAGGTCAATTTTATGTGAAGTTTTCAGTTTATTCTATACTGTAAGTAGGAGATTTTCTTTTTTTTTACCTCTTTCAATGTCGTCCATTGGGGATGTGGGGGACATCTTCTCCTTGGGTGGAGACTGGGAGCTCTTGGGGCCGGTGGGAGTCTTGTTGTTGCTGCTGCTGCTGCTGCTGCTGCTGCATGCACCAGTAGGTAAAGTGCTGCTGCTCTTTACCTGCTGACTCAGACCTCTCGTCTGCTGCTCAAACCGAGACTGGACCTTACTGCTTCCTTCAGCCCTGCATGGCACAAAAACACACACACGCACACACACGCAATTACAATCTTAAAATAACCAAGAGGGACAAAGTATGCAGTATGCAATTATGTATGTGCATGTCGTGTGTGCAAGTACTGTTTTCGGCTGCGTACGTCGGTGGCGTCACTCGGCTAAACAGGGATTGTGTATTTTTGATGACGTAACTGTGGTACGTTTCATTGGCTGGGTATGTATGTATGCATACATATATAAATATATATATATATATATATATATATATATATATATATATATATATATATATATGAAGTTGACACGAGTTGCGTGCTCTGCTCACGCACAAGTAGGCCAACTTGTGTGCAAAGCGCAAGTTCTGCCAACTTGCGCTCGACAGTACATTTCTAGTTTATTCAGCATCTGAGCCACGGACCACCATTTGATGACCTTTAGCCTCTCAGACCCAAAACTACAAAATATTTTGTTATCGTTGGATAAGATTTTGTCACAATTCCATGCTGTATTGATGTTGGAACCATTAGGAGAGATCACAGGCAAACGTTGATCAAAATAACAATAATTTTACATAAAACAACAATAATTTTACATTCTCCAATAGTGTAGACTTAAGTAATGCAGATATTTAATAATAATTTAACTCTTGAGATGGATGGATGGACCCGGAAGGGTCCATTTGGTTTAATTTTACACTCTCAAGAACACTGGTTGAAAACCACTGTCTTAGAAATAGTCAAGTAATTGACAATTAACATTCACCTTTCCCGCTAAGCCATTTACCTGGTCTTTTTGACAGCTATATTGCTGTTGAGTTTTTCAAGGCGGTACTCTCCAGTATCATGGTTCACAATGAGGATGCATTCCTTCATGTAAGGCCTCTTGGATCCCTTGAAGACGGTTACTGGGGCAGTTGAACCCTGACGGAAAGCACAAGCAGCAAGTGGAAAAGCGTTTAAAAAAAAAACCACACACACCCATATGAAGTGAGCGCTCTTATCATCATACATCATCATCTCATTCCGGCCAATCACAATTTGCGTCCTCACTTTTGTCTGCGTTTACGTAATGTTTGCGTTTACTCAAACGCTCAAAAATGGCCATTCGTTATCAATGGCATTCAATGTTTGTGTTTACAGTACACACCCTCAAAGCTGGACATAGGAGGGGCTAGCGCCCCTCAAGAAAAAGTGATTACGATGATTATTAATAAGAATTATTATTTTCAGGAGCCTCTAACTTGTGTTACCAACCTCTAAATTAGGCAGTGTTATGGTGACTTGCTCTCCTTTGCCTACTTCAAGGTCTCCTTCACGTGCTGTGTCAATAGAGGCTGGTTTGAAGTCATCTGTGTAAAGATAAAAGGGAGAGAGGCATTTAAATTAAAGGAGGCAAAACCTGAAACAAATGTCAGCCTGGCCTTCAGCATGGGAAAGCCACTTATATTACACCCTTTAACCAGCAGATGGCAACCACGTCACACATACTAGGCACTAGCCAGTCATCACCATTGCATCGCTAATGTTTTATCTGACAGATGGGGCATCGACTGTTAAGATGAATTATGACAGACTAAATAAACCACAATTGTTCAATGTACGAACGTTGGTAGTTAGTTAAGAGTCAGTTTCATTCGTTCTAGACATTGCCAACAGCAGACTAGTTCCAAAAGAGCCAACAGAGCAACAGCAGCATGGCTAACAAGAAAGCTAACGTTAGCTAGCCCAATAGCCCAGCTGGTACCGTATAATAATGTATTTAAAATGCCACTTACATCGCACCGTGTGGTATGCACTTTTGGGATGTTTCTCGAATGTTTCCCCTAGTTTCAAGACATGTTCCTGGTTGTCAAAGTTCGAATATGCGGCCGTGCCATTCATTCTGAGCGATCAGTGTACTGTAAACTTTAAAGCTATTCTTTTTCTATCCTAGTATACCATCTATGGAAGAACTGTTAGCCACCTCACTAATACCACCACTAAGCCCCGCCTCTTCTCGGTTATGATCCGTCATGATTGGTCACTGTTCGGATTCGCGTGTCTGATTAGGTTCACGGCTCGTCAATCAACATTCGGCAGGAAGTTCAGTTTTATAGTTGGTTTATTGATTTATTTTTGATTCAATGCTTTATTGACAGTTTGCATGGTCAAGCACAGAGAGGTACAATACACGGTCTAGCTGCTAAAGAGGAAATACTAAAGAAAGTATTTCGGTTGGTTTCCATCCTAGATATATATGTGTATAATATATATATAAAATAATAAATAATTATATTATATTATATTATTATTATGATGTTGCACTGTTGCAGGTTAATTCAAGAATAGAAGAACACAATAACTTCCAGGACTTACTGTCTCTAACAACATGAAGCGTGCTGCGTGACAATCCACAAGATGTGAGACAATATATAACAAGATAGAAAAATACAGGATAAGATCAAATACATTTGGAAAAAAAATATAGGTTAATTGATTTTAGGCCTATACACTAATAGCTTTTCCAACAGTTAAGAAATGCCAGGAAAGTGCACGGCTGCTATCAATTCAAGTGCTGGTGTGACAGTTTGTCATTTATTAGACTGGGATCATTTCACTTTTGAAAATTGCAGATCTGGACTAGAGTGGAAGTGGAATATGGGAAATAATGTGTGTGTGATACAGTGTGAATCACCGTCACGGATACAGACACTATAGTAGACCGGATCTGAACACAACAAACCATGGTCTCCCCAGGTAGGCCTACTGTTGACAGCCTGGTGACAAAAGGTTATCTGGAGGATGTGTATATGCAGTGGCTCAGCGTCTCAGCCTGATGGCCTCAAAAGTCTAATATCTCCCCCGGTCCATAGGGACATATCCCTTTGGTCTAGTGGTTAAGATGTTGGACTTTCAGGCGGGAGACCCGAGTTCGAACCCCGGGCTTTACATTGGTGCTGTGACGTGGATCAGGCCTCCCCATGGGAGGAGGTCAAAAGGGGGGTGAGTGTAGCAGTCGCTCAGCGCCTCTGCCTGATGGCCTCAAAAGTCTAATATCTCCCCCGGTCCATAGGGATATATCCCTTTGGTCTAGTGGTTAAGATATTGGACTTTCACGAGGGAGGCCCGAGTTTGAATCCCGGGCGTTACAGATGCTTCGAATCCAACCCATCCGGTCTGGCAGAGCATCAACCACTCCATTGCAGAGCTATGTGTGTCCCTGGCTGGCTGGCTGTGTCCGAGCACGAAAATAGCGTTTGGTTGGTTTTCACCACCAAGTGTCACCGTTGTGCAGCCTAACACACATTAACTGTATATATGATTTCGGGTGGTACAGTACAGTAGAGGGACCCCCTGGACACGTTCCTGTGGGTCTGGATGTTCCGGGGACCCGCGAGGACACCAACAGGGTAACTCTGTCCCTGTGTTTACTTCTCGCTGTGGCAGTGACTGTCAGCAAGGGATGTTTTGCGGGAGGAGTGGGACTGAGGCACTACAGGGAGACCCTCACTGGCAGGTGAGACAGTAATGTTGCTAGCTGAGAAAACAGTAGTCTAGCAAACAACCAAAACATGACTAAATTGAAGAAAAGAGGGGTTGAATAATAGGCTACACAAAAAAATACCATAAGGTGGATTCAACTGGACACCGACCGGTTTTCGACTTGCATGGGTCTTCCTCAGGGCTTGGCTAAAAATAATAGTCAACTAGGTTCAGTCCTCGACTCCTTATACACAATAGTGGCCAGACGGCCCAATTACATCAGCATATAATAGCAAAATATATACCGAGTGGGCATTGCCATCTCCGCCTGGCTAGAAGATCCTTTTCACCATTGTGTTCATCACTCAAAAACTTGATTTTCGGTCATTTGGCATTTTCTTCAAAACACACATTTGGCCAGTACTGCAGATTTCGGTGAAAGCCTCACACACATTTGCTACACATGCTTTTGGAGGTGCTCGGACAGCACCCTTCCTGTCCACCATCGCAGAGACTAAGGCCCTTTTTGAAACTAGCTCGTCGCCAGTCGCCCTACACACTTCCACTGGGTTTGAGCATAAATATATTTATAATAGAGACGGCACTGGAAGTCACTAATGTTGCTCTGGAGAGGGATGTCCGGAGCTCTCGGGCG
This sequence comes from Protomyctophum bolini, assembly GCF_963924005.1. Taxonomy (NCBI): domain Eukaryota; kingdom Metazoa; phylum Chordata; class Actinopteri; order Myctophiformes; family Myctophidae; genus Protomyctophum; species Protomyctophum bolini. The sequence continues at coordinate 37,399,186 of NC_137877.1, read as the reverse complement.
GAGCTGTTGCCCCCGCGACCTGACTACTGATAAGCGGTTGAAGATGGATGGATGGACGGCACCGGAATGCAAGTGGATGGGAGGATAATTATGGTGCCGTCTCTGTTATTTACATATCTATGCTCCAACCGAGTGGCAGTGTGTAGGGCGAGTGGCGAGGAGCTAGTTTCAAAAAGGGGGTAGTGGTGCACGGTGCATCTGGCTTGGCCTAGTGTCCATATAAGCCCAAGTGGCATGTTCGTGGGAAGGGGGGGGGGGGCAATCTTTGTTGCAGCGCTAGCAACTTCTTGTAAGCGTGGGTGAGTATGGTCTTCTTTTCTACATGTAAGTGAGGAGCCTTTCAATCAAATATTCATTCTTTCATCTGCACCCGTCAATTCTCCTCTTTGATGGAGGGTCAGTACATTTATTTCTTAGTAAGAACACCTGCCTGTATCATCATCTTGCTTTCTCTCTCCTGCATATATGAGTAACAGGCTATGAGCAGTGCCGCCGCCGCAGCCGAGACGGTGACGGCGAACACAACGCCAAAGCCAAATATAACACCGGCGGCAAACACCGCGTTGACACAGAACATTGTTATAATCTCATCTCTATGATTGGAGCGCTATCAGTAATGACTGAACACGTGTTAATGTGTTGTTGCGGGGATGACATTATTATTTATGGCCTCTGAACTCTCCCAAGCTGGTGCTTCACAGCTGCACACTGATTGGACAAAGTATTTCGATGTCATGAATGGTTGCCATGGTAGCATATACTGTATGAAACACTTTAGTAAGAACCTGGTTAAACGGGGAAACGGCCCGCTGCGCAGGAGTGTCTGGCAATGATCGTCTGCCCTTTACTATCCAGGTATGGGTATGGTGTGACTATACTACAATGTGGATATCTTGCAACCTCTGCTCCAAAGGGTTCTCCTGGAGCCAGTGATATCTATTTTATATTTTATTTTATATTTTTCACATTTTTATGAATTCATGTTCTCAGATCTGTTATACACCAGAGACCACGTACCACATGTCTTGCCAAAAATATGGAGCCATGTGGAATTTAACATCTGAACATCGATACATGTCATCATGTTGATGATGTCAGAGATTCTCTGCAATCTTATTGTCTGAAAAGCCCTTGTGAGCCGGGTTTGGTACTTTACTGTTTTTTATTCAGTCTATGTACTCAACATTACTTTTCTATACCGTCCAATGTGGTTGATTTGACAGACTGGACGCCTGACATTTCACTTCAAGGATATTGTTTCCCATCACATTGACTTTCTTTTAAGACTATTGTGTTTCTCAAAAACAAGAAATGTGGAACTTCTTGATAATACATGATAATTGCGTGTAAAAAAAATAATTTTTGCAGTGAATCTCTATAGCTATACACCAGCATTTAGAAAAGGTCACTATTTCCATTTGGCACAGATGGGCAGGGAGAGAAGTGCTTTGGTGGTGAGACTACAATTGGGCACTCAAAAAGTCAAATCCAGTATTTGTAATGAGCTGTTGGAAAATGATAAAGGATGATGGGAGAGGTCAGGGAACTGAAAAGACAAGATGGGAGAATTATAGCCTCTTGGAATGTCAAGTGGCAGGCCGGAACAATACTGCATGGCCAGACGAACAGATACTTCCTAACAGAGTAGAACAATTAAGATCCAAACTAGAAAAAGTGACCTTGAAGCTGCAGGTCTCCACCAGGTTTACAGTGGGGTGTATGCACAATATGTGTTTGCAGTGCGTGCGTGTGCTCACGCATGCAAGCATGTTTGCGTGCCTTCTATAAGGGGTAAGCCATATCAAGCTAGAACCAGCCCAGGTGAGTCTCTGACAAGGCGTGTCTTGTCTACCATCATAATGGTAAATGGTGCATTTATATAGAGCCTTTATCCAAGGCGCTTTACATAGATTGTGCATTATACATTCACCCATTCACACACACATTCATACACCGATGGCGGCAGAAACCATGCAATGCACCAACCAGCACATCAGGAGCAATTAGGGGTTCAGTGTCTTGCTCAAGGACACTAAGTTCCGACACTTTCGAACTGGCAACCTTGCGGTTACCATCCATGCAGCCCCTCTAGCCCTGAGCCACCGCCGCCCCCCCATCATCATCATCATTCACTAAAAGGAAGGTAGGAAGGTATCAAGCATGAATAATGCCTATACGCTTACTTTATATTTATCATGCAGATTGATGTCTCAATTAAACTAAAAACATACTATGCTTACTCAGCGTACAAAGACATGAGTGAGTTATTTGTTAATGATAAAGGACCATCCATCAAAGGAGAAGATAAAACATCGGCACACTGTTAAGCTCCAAAAAAACAACTTACTTTTATTACTGGCGCAACGTTTGGACCCTTTTATAGGTCTTCATCAGGCAGTTATTATTATAATGACAAACTAACAATTACCATATTTTCCCGAATATAAGACGACTGATTATAAGACGACCCCCATTTTCAAGTCTCTAGTCAAGTCTATAGTCCCCAATTATAATACGACCCAGTTTCTTTTAGGATATTTCCATTGGAAAAAAAACGTAGTCTTATATTCAAGCCAATAGAGTATAATACAAACATCATTGGTTAATGATAAAAGGGAATAGGTACCACAGTACCCTATTCCAATCACAGGGACAACTAGAAAAAGTGCCATTCTGGCCACAGGTCTCCACCAGGAGGATAGGAGTACTGTGTGTGATGTTTGGCAAAATGTTTAGGAGTAATATAATCGTGTTTTGTGTGTGTGTGTGTGTGTGTGTGTGTGTGTGTGTGTGTGTGTGTGTGTGTGTGTGTGTGTGTGTGTGTGTGTGTGTGTGTGTGTGTCTCTCTCTCCCCATGCCTTCGGCCTGGTGGAGACAATTAAAATAGCTGTTTCTCACCCCCTCTGAGGAGTGGAGACCGAGTGCAGATGTTTTATCCTCTTCTTGATTCTCGCCTTGATGTCTAGCACACCTGGCCTAAATACAGGCATTAGATGTGCACACACATCTTCTCTGTGAAGTAGACCAAGCATTCATCTTCGAGCTACTTATCCAGAATTGGGTCACGGAGGTAACAGTTCCACTTCCAGCGAAAAGAGAATCCTGTCGAAGTTTAAAAAATGTCTTCTAAATTCTGACAGTTTTCTGAAATACCTCATGTTTCTATGTCAGTGGTGCTCAATATTTCATGTCAAGGACCCCGAAAATTATATGTAACTGGCCACCGACCCGCCCCATCTGAAAATATGTTGTTCCAGGAACCCCTCAGAAGCAAAGATTTATTTGAGTTAAAAACGTTCGCTCTGAAAGAATATATACGGTATTCAAAGATTTGTGCCGCATTTTCACGATTTTTCAAAAATAGCAGATCTACAAGCTCATAGTGCGGCACCGAGTGCCGCGCTATGAGCTTGTAGATCTGCTATTTTTCTATAGCTAAAGTATAACATAATGCACTAAAAGGGGTTCTCGTCCAGAATGGGTTTAACTGGAGGTCCAGTTCATCTGGGGGAACTTCTCCCCATGCCTTCGGGCCTGCTGAAGATAAAGACGAGTAGGCCGGCCTACGTTTGCTATAGCAACCCTGACGTCGTCAAAAAGGTCCAATCAGCACGCGGCAGATGTGTGACGCATCAGTTTGGGGGGGGATATAAATTAACACGTTTTCGGGAATCGTCGAGTCACACCAACAACAACAACAATGTCTAATCAATCTTGGCCCGAACTTCTTAAATCGTCAAAGAAAACGTCTTTGGTGAAGGACGGGCTGAGGAAGGTCCACTATCACTTCACGGACGGGAGGGAAATGGCGGAGGAGTACGATCTACAGACGAACCAGCTCGTCCTGAGGAAGTGGAAGCACAAAACCTCCCTGGGAGCTCAGGGCCCGTGGCAGACCGAGGTCGGAGAGCCTCACGTTCCCACGGCCGTGGCCATTTTGGAATCCGAGGGGATCCAGGAGAACCGCGTCAATCCCACGTGCTCTCGCAAAGACACAAAGACCAGTTTCCAGTGGAGGATCCGGAACCTTCCCTATCGGAAAGAGGTCTTCAGTGTCTCGGTGGAGCCCGCCGAACGGCGCTGCGTCATAAGGACCTCAAACAACAAGTACTATAAGACGTTCGACATCCCCGACCTCGACCGGTGTCGGCTGCCACTGGAGCATTCCGCCCTCAGCTTCGCTCACGCCAACAACACGTTAATCGTCGTTTACAAGAAGCCCAAGGAGATACTGACCCTCGAGCACGAACTGATGAAGATGCTGAAGATGCTGAAAGGTGCCGGTGATGGCGATGGCGACTGCAAAACTCAGTGATGAAAGTCCACAAGTTGTTCTTTTCTGCCCTACAAAATACAAAAGACTGGAACGGAATGACCTAAATGGCTTTAGAGCCTGAAGTTATGTTCCACTCTCTCTCTCTCTCTGTGTGTGTGTGTGTGTGTGTGTGTGTGCGTCACTTTTTGTATGGCCTCCAATTCCTCAATGGCACTACATCAACCCACTTGATGTTTAGCTCTTGGACCGTAGGTTGTACAAATAACATTTCTTTGTTTATTCTCAAAATAACACAAATTGCTGCACATGTTCTCTGCGGGGTCATGTGATAAACATGTATTATGTAGGGTTTTCATATTTTTCATACTGACTGAGTGTAACTGGCTTCCAAAGTTTATGGAAGGGGGCAGTTTTACATAATCATTTGAATTGAAGGGACAGTACGCATTGCAAGGCTAAAAGCAATTTCATTTGGTTGTGGCAATTCAGTGCCACAAATGCAAGAAATGTCACTTTTTTGGGGCAGGAACAAGTCAATCTACATCAATCAGCTGATCAGACAGTGTATCAAATAAATACAAACTAAAGGATGTTACTCTATGCGACCTCTGCTGTGGTCTAGTCCCATAGACTAACATGAAGAGGTCTATGGGACTAGACCTCTGCTGTTATAGTCTATGGGACTAGACCCATACATGTTAGTCTATGGGACTAGACCTCTGCTGTTATAGTATATGGGACTAGACCTATGCTGTTATAGTCTATGGGACTAGACCCATACATGTTAGTCTACGGGACTAGACCTCTGCAATCTGTTCTGCAAAGCATTCGGTACTGTACCGCATGTATCAGTGTTCCAACATTGTGACCTCGCAATCTATATGACTTCAATAATTTACAAGTTTTAACTGTCAAGCGTGAACTCCGTGAACTGAGTTGAACGTATAGTTCTGAGCAGAGGTCAAGAGGTGATGTGTATTAGTGACAGTGGGCTGGATGCGATCACAATGTGGAGGAGGTTCTGAGCTCCTTGAGCCTCGTGGCAGTGAAAATAATCCCTCTTCCCTTTGCTTAAACTAAGCTAATGAATCCGGAGCCGTATGCCGCGCGGCATTCAAACACTAAAGGATCAGCAACCAGATTGTCAAGATTTTGCAAGGCAAGAACATAATAATACAGTTCCCACAACAGGTTGTCACGTGTGTGTGCGCGCGTGTATGTGTGTGTGTGTGTGTGTGTGTGTGTGTGTGTGTGTGTGTGTGTGTTTGAACTTGTCACATTTTTATTGGTTTTAATTCTTATTTTACTTGTTTCTAATGAAGTTGCCCTTTTTTATATTCCCTCCCCTGGCCCCCACACATTTAAAGTGTCTTTGAGTAGTCCCAGATATTATTATTATTACTATCATTATTATTATTATTATTACTATTATTGTTATTATTATTATTAAGGCATGTAAGTCAAGTGATTGTATTGTACATAATATAGGTCTGCTCTTGACATTTATGAAGTAAAGAGGTAATAATCATCTTTAGAGACTTAAGGATTCAGTCATGATGAAATAGAATGTGGTAAGAGCTTAAAGGAAGATGAGCGGTACACCGCGCAAAATACCCAGTTCTCTATAGTAGCTTCTAAGAATCTGAATAAACTTCATTGGTTTCTAGATGTTTCTGAATACTCCATTTTCGTCACCGCTAAACCCCTTATCCTTAAACGTCTCTGGCTTTTTTCTTTTCTTTTTTTTTTTTACTATTTTTGTAAAACATTTTTGAATAGTTCAACAAAAAAAAAGGTAAAGAAGTTTATGGATAAGGGGTTTAGAGCGGCGACGGAAATTGAGTCCTTGGTCTTATAGCTATAGAGACAGGGAGAAATGGGCATATTTGGCAATGCACAGGCATCAATAGACATCATTACATTCTCCACTATACTTTATACATTTTCTGCATGCGTGACTCGTGAGGCATTGGAATTCCCTTTCAATAGAGCCGGTGCTCTTTGTGGAAAGAGGGATGCATCACGAGAGACCAGTGTCGCTGTGTCTAATGTCTATATGACATGATAATGGAACATGGCAGGGGTGCTGTGTTTCCATGGTTAGGGGTAAACAGCAGCTATCCTTTCGGTGATATCAGTTGCCATGGGGGTTACCCTTGAAATGTGGTAAAGTTTACCGTTTCCAAGCAACTATAGTCTACGGGGCCTCACCATACAGTACTGCAGACATGCACTGACACCGTAGAGGGCGACCCATGTTGCATTTCAATAACAATGGTGAGATAGGACACCCCCTTTCCATGTAATTCAATATCAGCCCATTCAAGGCAGTGCGGAGGTCGACTAATTTACCTGTTTATGTAGGCTAGGACTAGGTTAAGTTTACATTGCTGTGTTTCTCAAATGGGGTGGTTATGTACCCCATAGCTACCCCTAGGGGTATGCGGAAGTACAGCCAAATGGGAGGTCAAAGCATGCAATACAAAGGCAACAAAGGTTTTCGAACTCAAACTGTAACCACGTTTTTGTTTATTTTGTCAAAAACTATCAAATTGTTAGTAAAATTCCAAATAAACAAGTTAAAAGAGGTCAACAAAACATAAATCTGGTGTAAATACTGTGTAACAACAGCATGTGAACTCAACTAACAGGGGTTTTGAAATAAACATTGACAAACTCATGATTGGTAAAGTGCTAAACCAAATAAAAAATGTAAAACTTGCCTTGCACTTAGTTTAATTATTTGCTGTTTTCTTCTGAACATATTGGCATCAAGACTGAACTTACTGAATGCATGTTATGGCCGCAGTTCAAATTAAATCCGCCCAGGACCCAGGTACTAATTGCAACTCTTTCACATGCATTTCGTTGTTCTTATTATTCATTGTTATTGGAATATAGGAGTTGGAGGAATCACATCGACCCGTCCCAAACTGGCCTTGGAACGCCTCGGGATCCCCCCCAGGAGGAAGTTACTAATGTTGCACTGGAGAGGGAAGTCTGGAGCTCTCTGGTGGAGCTGCTGTAATGTTGCCCCCGCGACCAGACTACGGATAAGCGGTTGAAGATGGATGTTATATTCTTCATCTTCAAAATATTATGGGTTATTCTCAAGGGATTCCTCTTGCAGTTTTCTAAGCAAAAACGGTTATAGGGTGAAGAGGTCCATTATTCAGAAATAATGGACATTCTTTCCGGCAGTGGCCCTGAAGCTGTCCCATCATAATGACAAATCTGTCTTTAATATATTATTGTACAAAATCTGGGATTTAAAACGAGAATTAGCTATAAATTCAAATTCAATTGAGCTAAAAATGTCCAATGACTGAATCTCGCATAAATTTGCCTTTTGAGTGTTGATGGGGCAGGGCATGCAGGGTGGCTGGGAGGGGGGGGGTAGCTTTATTCATTTGAGCCAATCAGCAGAAGGCACTTGTTCCGCCAGACAGACAGCTACCACTTCCCAAGGAGACACTCTGAGAAGAGAACGGGTCCGGGAGGAACCGAACCACCACCAGCAGAATAGAATGATATACAAAGAATGCAGCAGCGTGAGACAGACAGCAAGCTCAGTGTGTGTGGCAGACAGTGGCACACACAGCCGCACATGATGCAAACAGTAGCGCTGCTCTCCTCATTCATATAACCCGTGCTAGATTGAGTCGGTGACCACTGCTGACCACTCGTTCAGCATGCAACAACCAGGATAGTCCGCGTCTCTACGAGTCGAGTCTGGGACTTCTATATCTGATGCGTTCGTGAAGAAAACCACACGGTGAAAAGTATAAAGTAAGTTGACATCATTCTATATTTGCATCTTTGTAGCCTACCTTTTAAACGCGTGGGTCATCGATGTTCGTTATTGCTGCAGGCGGCTGGTTTTCTTGAGAATTAAATTGGGAATGTCTGTGTGGACTTTCTTGTTTATTATTATTGTTGCCCTGTTGTAGAATTCGTTCATCCTCATGCTGGAGGCTGGAGCGATGCGACTTCTTTCTTGGCCGCCATGTGCCTAAAAAAATCCATCCATGCCCCGTAAATACTAACTTAAAATCGTGACTGCATGGTGGCAGCCTACTGGCTCTGCATGTTACACTGACGCCAGAAGCATTGGTTGATTGATTGATTAATTGATTGATTGAAGTATTTATTAACTACAAGTACATTTCAAGCACAACTCAATACAAAAACTGTTAACTGTGAGTGGAGGACGAGAGGCAGGTGGCCACCCTATACCCCTACCGAGAGGCAGGTTCAGCCGAGCTGTTAGCGGCTATTACGTTAGTCTGGTGAGCTGTGGTGAATGATTCACCACAGCCTACTATCGGGTAATTGGCTATTACTGGGTATATACAGGCTGAATTATGTCGTTTTGAAACATCATTTCTGCAGAAATGAAATGGAAAATGTGATGCACTTTCTTCAACGTCCCTCTATATACCATGCAGACCTGGCACATGAATAATTGATGAAAAATATTGATTTATTTGGAGTGGTTTGAGGGTGAAATAGAGCTGTTTGAAGATGATGGTCACATGATTGGAAAACCATTGACTATAGCTATATAGGGTGGACTCCCTATGTTTGCATTTAGCCTACAGGCAGAACAGACACATAAGAAGCATGTTGATGCATTTTACAATGCATGTTTTCATTGTTTTGTATACTTAGCCAGTCATGTTGTGCTATAGCCTAAAAACTAACAGAGCAACAGTAAATATCAATTGTATTCCAACTTTGGCTGGGCAATATGACTTCAAAGCAATGTCATGCATATCTGTGTATTATATTCATACAGTGTTATAAGCAGATAATGCATTATAACTTAGTATGTTTTACAGTATAACGCATCATAGACATGGGATGCATATAGTAATTGTTACTGAATGAATAGGGTTAAGTGGATAATCAGACTAATTGATTTAGACGATTATAAAAAAAAAATCTATACAAATTTCTTTAGAGTCATTTCGTTGAAGAAAAACAGGAAAAACAGGAATAATAAATCAGGCTAAGTTCTCGATAATGACTAACCTATAAGAGGAAGATTGAGTTGGTTATTATATGTCATTTGAGATATTTTGGGTTAATTGCCCAGCCATATCAAACCCCTTTCTGTCTGAATACATTTGGTCTCTCCGGCAAGTGTTGATTTTCGTCGACTAATACAAAACTAAGCTACGATGACTAAAAGTATAAGACTAAATGTATAGACAATTTTGTCAACAAATAAAAACTAGACTAAAATGTTAGGAAGGGACTAGTGGACAAGAGATCCAGTATAAGTGATTTTACACTTGCTTGCATGCTGAAAATAGCAGGTCTACAAGAGCTTGTAGATCGGCTATTTTCAGCAAGGGTAAAATCAGCCATGACGACACCGTCAAGGTCCGCCAAAATACATTTTAGCCGACTATATCAACTGTAGATTTAGTCGACTAAAATAATCTTATGACATTTAGTCGACAAAAACTAGACTAAAACATTTCAGGTGACTAAAATGTGACTAAAAACTAAATGACGTTCCATTCCCAAAGACTCTGACTAAACCTAAAATCTAAATTTGCTGCCAAAAACAACACTGCTCTCCAGACTCCAGGGCCCGGCCTGCATGCAGGCTAAAGGAATTTCACCAAGGCCGTTCCTTCTCCTTGTCATTGTTTTGAAATAACATATCGGTATATACACTACAGAATCCAAATACTGTGGATCCCAAAATATCTTTGAGCATTTCATGGGCATGGCCAAGCATTACATGCAATCCCACATTTTTAGGAGTTCTGAGCATCTTCAAGACTCAGGATACTGATTATTAAAAAGGTGCAACATGAGGGTCGTTCAAATCAATCAGCACATGAATTAAAGTAAATAGTCTGGCTCGCATTTTATCACTTTCCAATTGATCATGTTGCATTATGAATAACAATAGAAGCTTTATTATACACGGATACCATATGACATTAACCCATTCTGGTGTTTTAACCCACTTTGCTACCATCGAGTATACGAGCTTGTAGATCAGCTATTTTTGAAAAATCGTGAAAAAATGTGCGCAAATCTTTGAATATATATTCTTTCAGAGCGAACGTTTTTTAACTCACATCTTTGCTTCTGGGGGAGCGAGCAAAAGTTTTTAAACTCAAATCTTTGCTTCTGGGGGAGCGAGCAAAAGTTTTTTAACTCAAATCTTTGCTTCTGGCGAGGGCGGGGGGGGGGGTCCTTGACATGAAAAAGTTTGAGAACGACTGACATAGAAACATAGCTTTTTTAGAAAACTGTCAGGATTTAGAAGACATTTGTAGAATCGTCCTCAGGTCTAAATGGGTTAAATGGTAACCCTTGCATCCCGATTGTGGGGTGAACATTCGTCCTATAGCACCGTCTAGCAGAGATAATTAATATTACTGGCTTTAATACCCTATACGATTTCAATGCCAATATGGCTGCCGTGAAAAAGGTGTTGGACGCAGAGAAGATATATAACTCTTGGAAAGTTGTTCTTGGGCAGATTGTTAAATCACTGCTTTCTCATTCCTCTTTAGAGCTCAGCAGGGAGATAATCAGGGAGGTATACCGAGACTTATAAGGTCATCTATTTGGTCCTGTGGGCTCTTAAACTGCTTCCATGCAGCGAGCTACGGAGGAGCCACACACACACATACACAGCCGGGCCAGAGTGGAGTCAATAGCACTAGACTTAATGAGACAAGGTCGATCACCAGTCAGGCCACGCCAGCAGATATGCGAGGCAGGTATAAGGGGGCCCCTGCAGGCTCCCTTAGCCGCGACGGCGGCGCGGGCATCGTATAATGTATATACTCGTTTTTATTTTGCGCAAGACTGGCCTTGACCAGGGCCGAGTGTAATTGCATTCCATTAACGGTATTGGCTGAGTACAGGGGGTTTTCCAGTCCATTGACTTCCAATTATTTACCAACCCAAGTAATAGTCATTAGTGTGGTCATTTAAGGGATTATAACATTATATTCCATTGGGTTTATTTGGCCGGTAGTAAAAACTGCATTGTTTACAGTACACCACTAATCTAGCTACATGTTTAAGCATTTATTTCATATTATTTACATGTCTTCTGTGGACTCTAATATTACACCTATACCTGTAGCTACATGTTTGAGCATTTAGTTCATAACATGTCTTCTGTGGACTCTAATATTACACCTATAGCTACATGTTTAAGCATTTATTTAATATTGACATGTCTTCTGTGGACTCTAATATTACACCTATAGCTACATGTTTAAGCATTTATTTCATATTTATATAACTTCTGTGGACTCTAACATTACACCTATAGCTACATGTTTAAGCATTTATTTCATATTTACATGTCTTCTGTGGTCTCTAACATTACACCTATAGCTACATGTTTAAGCATTTATTTAATATTGACATGTCTTCTGTGGACTCTAATATTACACCTATAGCTACATGTTTAAGCATTTATTTCATATTTATATAACTTCTGTGGACTCTAACATTACACCTATAGCTACATGTTTAAGCATTTATTTCATATTTACATGTCTTCTGTGGACTCTAATATTACACCTATAGCTACATGTTTAAGCATTTATTTCATATTTACATGTCTTCTGTGGTCTCTAACATTACACCTATAGCTACATGTTTAAGCATTTATTTCATATTTACATGTCTTCTGTGGACTCTAATATTACACCTATAGCTACATGTTTAAGCATTTATTTCATATTTATATAACTTCTGTGGACTCTAACATTACACCTATAGCTACATGTTTAAGCATTTATTTCATATTTACATGTCTTCTGTGGTCTTTAACATTACACCTATAGCTACATGTTTGCACTGTAAAATAGTTTGAGGACTTGTATGGAGTTGTTGTGGTCAATGGGCTTTTATATACCAGACCACACATGGTCCTTTTAAATATACAAGTTATTTAAATGTTACATAAAACCATAAACGTGCATGCAGTGTGAGTCAGGATGTCACGTTTTTCATATTTTCCGTGGACTCTCTCTGTTCCGAGTGATGCTGTGAAGAACCGTTTGTTCCACATTTAAGAACATCCATGACATTATTATTGTGAAACTTCCTGTTGGAGTGCATACAAAACCAATAAAAGTGCACTAAGCCTACAGGAAGTGTCAAAATAAGACAACACAAATAAACAAAGAAAAATAACAAACTTCAAAGTAAAGACATGACTGAAGTTAAAAGAACCAACTGACACCGGCAGTTACATAATACATTGCATTATCTAAAGTATGTCCTTTCACTAGAGGTGTTATTTATGCCTATATATCCCCCCGAACCGAATACACCCAACATTTCCCGAGACTTGTACGGGTTCATCTGGGGGTGGTGTGTGTGCAGAAGCTTTGTATATCTCCCCCATCTTTGTGTCGGGAGACACAACAGTGTCTTGTCCTCCTCCCTTTCTGAGCCACTACAATATTTATATACTAACAGATGGCCAAAATCAATTCGGCCTAATAGCCGTTAACCCATATTGGACGGGGGAACACCCTTTCGGTGTTTTAAAGCATATACTTTAGCTATTGACAAATAGCAGATCTACAAAGCTCCGAGTGCCACGCTACGAGCTTGTAGTTCTGCTATTTTAGAAAAACTGTTAAAAATGTGCCTAAAATCTTTGAATATATAGGCTTTCAGAGCGAACGTTTTTAAGTCAAATCTTTGCTTCTGGGGGGGGGGGTCCCCTGGAACAACATATTTTCAGATGGGGGTCGGCGGCCAATTACATATAATTTTTGGGGTCCTTGACATGAAATATTGAGAACCACTGCTATAGAAACATGAGGTTTTTCAGAAAACGGTCAGGATTTAGAAGACATTTGTAGAATCGTCCTTATAGGTCTAAATGGGTTAAAGACCTATAAGCCTCGGACAAAGCCAACAGCCGAGTTTTCTTCTTGCTAATTATTTGTTCGGCCCAAATAAATGAGATTATTGTCATGATTTGTCAACTCGGCTGTTAATTGGCTTTGTCCGAGGCCTTACATAACGTTTTGAAACGTCTATGGAAAAAAATTATGGGACATTCTCTTCCGGTGCCCTCGCATGCAGGGGGCGGGACTACCACGCTCTACTACATGCGTGTGCCGGTGTGCGTGTGCGAGCATGCTGCGGCGTAAGAGGACACGCGTTAATTAACTGTTTCACTACATGGCACACTGTTTCCGTGAAGTCCCTCATTAGTGGTGGTGTGTTCTGGCCCCAGCTGCCTGGTTTTTAATTACCCCTATAGGTACTAATTAGAGGCTGTCCATGATTGCGGTAGAGACTCCACGCCAAGGTCTTCACCAGATGCCTGTCATCCACCCGTCTGATGCCCTTTGTTGATTGTCTCATGGGCACGCACGCAGGCACGCACGCACGCGCGCAGGCACGCACGCACGCACGCACACATTCTCTGATTTCTGATCATCCTGCTTTCATGTGCCTAGTGTGAACTGTGAATGCAGCTGGGACTGGTGTTTTCATGTCCACTTTACAACAAAATGCAGTCACACAATGCAAATAGCTGATCTGCACGTCGCTCACGAAGCATTGCATTGTGAGTTTGAGCATCAGTTACTTTGTTGTGCGACACTGGCGCATAACAAAGTATAATTTATACTAGGGCCAAGGTACAGTACAGTAGAAAAACAAAGAGTATTATGTGTCACTGTCCGTGGTGCTGAATCACTGCGTTGTCATGTGTCAAAATATGGATTGATTCAAGGGCCTGCCGAGGCCAAAGAGACTGAGAATCTATTGCTTTGATTTGTTATTTATATATGTTGTGTTTTTGGCACCAAGGACCACTTTCACATAGTCAATAAGTTGATGGTTGGCAATTGAAATAACCTGTTAAATATGATTTACATTATTCAACAATGATCGTGCGCAGTGCACCAGCACAATGAGAAGGAATGGCTCAGTCTCTCCCCAAAATCCCCGGCTATAATGTTACAGTATACGTCAAATATGTCTCAGTTCATTAACATTCATTCATTCATTATCGCCCATTATCCGCTCTGAACTCCAGGTCTCGTTCACGTTAAACTATGCGCGTGAAACTGTACCTTTCTTTCATGTATTTTCAAACACCCTATATCAAAAATCTAAAAGTTGGGCACCATGCACACTCCCTCGGGTCCTCGCTGACCTACACATGCCAACTTTGAAGTTGGTCGGTCAAGTTGGTCGGTTCCACTAGTGTTCAGTTCCAGTATTCAGACGTTTCAGGCCTGAATGGGTTAAGCACATCCCTGTTCTGGGCAACATTGGGCATAAAATAGCGGAACTACACAGCTTGTATATAGGTCGGTTACACTCAGATAAGGGATTTGGTGTATAGCGGGGGAAAAAGGGATTGGACCATGAACTATATAGGCCCCTTGCAGGTCTACTTGGTTTCAGTGGTTAAAAGGAGAGAAGAAAATGTTGCTTGGTTTGGAGCAGAAATGTTATTCAGAGGGGCTGGCTGACCATGAGAGAACAGTCAGGAAGGTCACTCCACTTGATAAAATGCTAATGCCAGCGCTTAGCATCCACGCTTTGTCAATCTATTCTTGACATGCCTGGTTGGCCGGTTGGGATTACTCTCCTCAAATAGTGCACGCACGCACGCACGCACGCACACACGCACGCACGCACGCAGAAACACATACACAGCTATGTGGAATTAGAGTTGCAGAAATGCAGACACAGCTATGTACATGCACATGGAAGTGAATGTGTGCAACTGTGCATGTGCACTTACACACATGCATGGGATTGGCCTTGTTGTATAGCCCGAGCAGTGATGTGAAGGACATACAGTATACAGTAGATATCGTAACAGGGTCAAACACTATCCCTCTCTGCTATTTGCTCTATTCTTCTCACTGTACAACATTCAAATTACGATGTTATATAGACTCTAAGCAGCTGTTTGTTGCAGTGTTGTTTTTGGCAGCGCATTTTGATTTTAGTTTTAGTCGTATAGTCTCTTGAATGGTTTTCATTTAGTTTTAGTCACATTTTAGTCACCTGGAATGTTTTAGAGTTAGTCTAGTTTTAGTCGACTAAATGTCATAAGATTTTAGTCCACTAAATCTACAGTTGATTTAGTCGACTAAAATGTATATGATGCCGACGTTTTTTTTCACTTGCTGAAAATAGCAGATCTATAAGCTCTGCTATTTTCAGCATGCAACCAAGTGTAAAATGAGTTGTACTGGATCTCTTGTCCACTATACTGTCAGTACATTTAGTCTCAGTTTTAGTCATCATATAGCTTAGTTTCCATTTAGTTTTCGTCAGTGAAAAAAGGTATAGTCGACGGACATTTTTCGTCTTAGTTTTACTCGACTAAAACAACACTCGTTTATTGGCACCTGTACAGTTGAGTGGGGGGGGGGGGGGGTCTGACCTCACGCTTCCTTCCATGCATATAGTCTGAGTTAGTCTGAGTTAAATGGATAAATGAACACGGGATTTACTGTCCACAGTCCACACCTCCCTCTGTGTCTCTCTTGATTTGTCACATCTGTCCCTCCTTCAATTCGTCCTTTCAGCTCATCATCCCCGCATGCCTCATGTCAACTAAAATCAAAATGTGCTGCCAAAAACAACACTGCTCTCCGATACTAAAGCCTGGGGTTTTACTCCCGACTTCTCTCTCTCTCTCTCTCTCTCTGTGATAATGAAGCCTGGGGTCTCTCTCTCTCTCTCTCTCTCTCTCTCTCTCTCTCTCCTGCCCACTCCCCTCCACTCAGGCTATGGTTGGCTGATTGGTGTAGTATTGGAGGGTAATAAGTGTTGGCTTGGCACAGCGGGGGGGAGCAGAGTGCACTCTGGCCACCGCTAATACCGCTATAGCGTGGCCCACGACCAGCCGTTAGCCTCGAGGACAACAGCACTATAGTTCGCACTATAGTTCCACACCCCCTCAAGCCCCGCTATATCCATAAAACAATTGGCCCTGAAAATATACTTTCCACCATGCAGTGCGCAGTCTGACAAGAGTGGATTTTTTCTTTTTGCCCAAGAGAGCAGGGCAGCGTTTTTCTGTGGTGAAATGCAACCTGTCACACTGAATGTGCTATTGTTCGCTGTTTTGCCGTCCATACAGTATAAAGTGAAGGCAGTGGCATTTTACACACAAAGGAGTATATTTTCTTCCTCAAAGGAAATTACTGTGTGTGTGTGTGTGTGTGCGTGTGTGAGTGATATGAGCAGAAGCCAGATACAGAATGATAATGAGAGTGAAAGCCTCACTCAAAGTGTACCAAGCTTGAAGACTGCCTGCAGCCTGACTGTCAACGTGCGTGGCGTGCGTGTGTGGCGTGCGTGTGTGCGTGGCGTGGCGTGCGTGCGTGCGTGCCAGGATGCATTTCAGCAGTTGGAAGCCTTTATCCTCAAAGCAGCTGAATTGGCATGCTCGTTGCACCCAGCCGTGCTCAGGTACAGAAGCAGGGGTTAGCTGTAGTCAATCAGCGACATGGAGAGAGATCCAGAAATCACAGCCCCCTGTTATGTTCCTTTAGTTTTCATCATTGCACACACTCCTTGCCTTTGGGGACTCATGGCTTGGCAAAGTGGGGATTAAACTATAGGTCCTTGTCCTTCCTCACTCCCTCCCTCTCTCTCACTATCTCTCTCTCCGTCTCTCGGTCTCCGTCTCTCCCTCCCACCCACTGAATTGATCATAATGGTGCCTGCCCCCCCCCCCCCCCACACAGCAGGGAAACTGTGCTAAATGCTTAAAGTCTTCCCCTATCTCCAGAGAAAGTATATGGGCTCTCTTGTCGCCTTTCAGCCTTTTGTTCACCGAACACAAAATACAATTCCAACACACTGGCTCAATAATCCTTTTTGCCACATGTTCATCATGTCCTTGCAATTGCATAACCTCGATCGAGCCTTAACAAAGAAATTGCCTCTTTGTATATGGGTTTGGGGGCGCTATAGTTTAATTCAGCTAAACGAATATTATCACTTCCTCAAACAGACCGTTTATATACTTTATGTCAGTCCAGGGTTATCATTAAAAGCTGCATTTTGTGGTTTATACCCTCTATTGTATTTTACTGTACTGTGTTTTCTGTTTCGGTCTCCTGTTAGTATAATGCACTGGTTCTCAACCTGTGGGCTGGCTGGGGCCCACTGGTGGGATGCGAGGGTATTGCAAGGGGGGCCCTCAAATTATTGACAAATCACAAAGATTTTAACACATTCCCTCCCGTTACACGAGGTGGGACCGTGAGGTCTAAAATTGGTTAAAATAGACTTTTGGGGCAATCAGCTGCCTTATTATTGGCGTAAGACTATATGGACTGTTTTTGTCTCAGTGGCGCAAATAAGGCTCCTTGAGTGACAGGCTGGCTAGCCAATCACGAATAGGTCGCCACTACATCGCGGCCAGAGTAATCTAGTAAGAAAGCGGGGTGGTGCTAACATGGGCCAAAACATTGGAACTATCCCATTGAGATAGAATGAGCACTTCCGCATTCCATTGTTACAATGGGAGTCAACGCTATAGTGTTGTCACTCTCTTACTATATTACTCGGATCGCGACTAGTGCTCTGGGTGATTGACAGGTTGTAAAAAAACCCTGTAAAAAATACACATTGATGAGTTCATGTCATGCGTCGTTATTGTGTTGTTGTTGTTGTTCCTTATCTAATGCTTTACTGTAGATGAGGAGTACATCTTCATGCAGATTGACGTGACCCAATGCCTTGCCTGTACTACAGTAGCCGTTTGGTTTGTCATTAAAAAAATACTGTCATTAAAATTCAAAGCGATCCTCTAATATTCCGCATCACACAATACACACAGAGCGAGAGTGCTTGAAAGGAGCCGTACGGTATATAGACCGTCCTATTGTTGTGTAAATATTGACGTTTCCCCAAACTAGCTTTTCCTCTGAGTATTACCATAAAGATTGCCGCGTTTGAATTTTGATGACGGACGCCTCTGTATAGCCCACACACACACACACACACACACACAGCATGGGATCTTTGTGAGCGTTTTACTGCGTAGATTACTATGCAAACAGTCGCGTAGCCCCCCCCTGGCGAGCCCCCCCCATAGCCCCTCCTGGGAAAGCGGTGTATCATTGATCTCATCTGCGCGGAGGAGGAGAGAGATCCATGGTCTTCCCCCCCTCTGGGCCATGAGGGTTCAGGAACGATGCAGCGCATCATCAAAGCTCAAAGCAACGCGCGTCGTTGTTGTTGCGATGAAGTACATTAAGGCTTCAGCGTTCTGCAGTAAATACACAGAGATAATCCGACCGGCCACTTCTTGTGTTTTATGTACATTTTAATGTACATTGACGGCTGGAAACAGAGAGCGATATTGTCCATCTTGGGCATTTCTGGCCTCATTTTATTGTTGCTTTTTTACGACACGCGAGAGGCTGTGATTCTCTGTTGTTATTTTAACTGTCTCAGTTTTTTATTTTTATTGCTATACAGTACGGTATGTGTTACCACGCACCTGCCATGTGTTTGACATTGCTAATACTATTAGGAATATTCCTGACATACCCGGTATATGAAAAGTATCTGAAATTTGGGGAGCCACGTAAACCTGTCACGTGACAATATAAGGACACATTTAGCAGAGGAGTGAAACCCAGTTACATTTTTATCCCAATCAGGATGGGGACCCCCTTTCTGTGTTTTTAAGCATTATGTTATGCTTTAACTATTGAAAAATAGCAGATCTACAAGCTAATACGAGCTTGTAGGTCTGCTATTTTTGAAAAATGTGACGCAAATCTTTGAATAATATACTTTCCGAGCGAACGATTTTAACTCAAATCTTTGCTTCTGGGGGGGGGGGGGGGGGGTCGGCAGATGGGGGTCAGCACCCCAATACAGATCATTCTGGGGGTCCTGGACATGAAAATGTATGAGCACCACTGACATATAGAAACTTTCAGGATTTTAGAATGGTCCTCAGGTCAAAATGGGTTAAAGGGCTTATGGCTCAATGGGCCTTATATGGCACTCCCCGAAAATATCATTATGATAAGATACGCTGTACATCACGTGGTGTCAGTGAAAACAGTCTGGAAGCCAACGCTGTATATACCATAATGTGCAGTAGAGGAAAAAGTACTCAATTGGTTTCGATTTGCATTCCCAATGTGACACCATCAAAATATTAGCTAATCAGATAGCCAAATTACCCCCTTTTCTTGGATGTCACAGGGTCTTTTAACAAGTGCTGGCGGGCTCTTTCCACTCTGCGATTTCCCATTTGGCAACAGTCTGGCTAATCACATTCATGATAACGCCAGGAAAACGTTTTAATTTCCCTGCCAGTGCCCACGACGGTTCTATATTATCACACACATTTATTGAGCATAAATTGAGGATGGAAGTGATATAGGCTATACTCGCCAGTCATCGCCACCACCAGGCAACCATAATCTTGACTCTTTAACCCATTCTGACCTGAGATCAGATTCATACGAGGTTTCCACTGGACACACACTGGTCTGATGAACCCATTCTCACCTGAGATCAGATTAAAAAAATGTCAGTCGTTCTTCGATTTAAAAAAAATAGCAGACCTACAAGCTCGTAGCGCGCCACTCGGTGGCGCGCTATGAGCTTGTAGATCTGCTATTTTTCAATAGCTAAAGCATTAACATGATAATAACATAACATGCTAACACCAAAATGGGCTCCCGTTCAGAATGTGTTAACTCTGCGGTGCTAACCTGGAGCGTACCTATGTTCCCCAGGTTCTATGTTCCCCACCATGCAAAAAAGGTTCTTTGTTCCCCACTCAGAATAAACCTAAACCAGAAACCTTAACCTAGTAATTTTAGTAGTTCTAGTAAGACTAAAAGTATTTGATCAACTTAGTCTTCAATAGTGTTACTTTTAGTAGCAAATTCTGATCTAAGCTCAGTCTTTGAACAATCCATTAAACTTCATAGGCCTACTTAAACTATCTAGTCTTAGCCAACTAATGCCACAGGACAGGGCAGGGCTGGCATAAAATAAAGTAGGGATGCACCGAAAGGGAAATTCTTGGCCGAAACCGAATACCGAATATAGGAAACAGTTGGCCGAAAACCGAATACCGAATATCCGAATATATTTAATATTATATATATTTTTGCCTACCATTGCTGTCATTGCCGTACCTTAAAGCTACCTGATTTATGGTTATGGCAAAACTTAACTTCAATAATAATCACTGTTATGGGTCCATAAAACATTTATTCGGCCCTTTTGAATGCATTCATTGCATACACTATTCGGTGATATATTTTCTGCCTATTCAGGCCGAAACCGAATAGGCCGAAAATGCTTTTTTAGCCATTTTCTGCCGAATATTTTCTGCGGCCGAATATTCGGTGCATCACTAAAATAAAGTAATAAACAGACTCAGACTCTTCAACAAAGATGGCAAAAACAAACATTCTTTGTTCTGTAGTACTTATACATACAACTGTATGGTACAAAACACTGAGATAAGTGGGGAACATAGAACCCCGCGGGGACTATAACCAGCTCTGTTGGTAACAACAGCTGGAGTGGAGCTAAGCAGGGTTTATGTGTAAGCAAGTGGCAGATGGAGATCCAGGTACGTGTGTGCTTTGAGGGGGGGGGGGGGGGGGGGGATCATATGTCTGCAGTGTAATGCAGCCGTGGTTGGTTTTACTGTGCCTGTGTCTCCATGGATGGATTAACTGGAAAATTGGATTTCATGACTTGATTCCCCATAAGGAGGGCCGGGGCTGATTCCATGTATACTGCATTGACCGCATAAATACAGTATATATACACACACGCTGATTATGTTAGCGTGCTTCCCTTTGCACACAGGACATTTAACCCATTCTGACCTGAGATCAGATTCATACGAGGTTTCCACTGGACACACACTGGTCTGATTAATCCATTCTGACCTGAGATCAGATTCTAGAAAAATGTCAGTCGTTCTTCGATTTTTCAAAAATAGCAGACCTACAAGCTCGTATCGCGCCACTCGGTGGCGCGATATGAGCTTGTAGATCTGCTTTTTTTCAATAGCTAAAGCATAACATGATGCCAACACCAAAATGGGTGCCCGGTCAGAATGGGTTAATCAGCCAATCTAAAGGGCTCGGATGCGGGGAGCACTACTGTAGCGGCAAGTGCACACACACACACACACACACACACACACACACACACACACACACACACGCACACACACACCATTGACTATAGGGGCATGCAGGCTATACGCATAGATGCATTAATGCAAGGCCAGCACATACGTACACGTACACTGTATATGTAACTTAACACACAGGATTTGACCCACAACAACTGTGCTTTCTCTCTTTCCTGCACTCTCTCTCTCTCATACTCTTATATGCACGCACGCACGTACAGATTTGTATCCTCAGAATATAGGTCGTTTCCTTTACGTAAAATAATTGATAAACCGCTAAGTGATAGCGATAGATAGTCATAGTCAGAATCCTTTGGCTATAAAGACATAATATAATACAGATATAAGTCAGGTTTAATTCCGTTTTTGAGTGGTGCAACCACTCCAAGATGTCACAACCTATGTCCCTATGTGTACCAGTAGGGGCAAAAGTGGTGCTGTTGTGCTAGAAACAGAGCGAGAGAGATAGTGTTGCATGCACTGTTGCCTGCTAATTACAGAGAGAGGGAGGGAGAGGTGTCTGTAAAAACGCTAATTCCCCCACACAGTAACTCTGTCACTTTTCGACCGTTTCGGACGCGGGGCGGCTCGCCGGAACCGGGCCGGCAACCTGGGCGCGTTCCTTTGGGTCTGGAAGTTCCGGGGACCCGCCGGGGACCCCCACATGGAGTTGCACCACTCAGTTCACACGGGTGTGATTTTTATGTCATGCTGGCATCGTGTGGCGCTGGATTCGTATACGTTAGATGTTCTGTAGCGCCTCTGTTCTGCTTGGGAGCTTAATGGTCAAATAACTAGTAACTAACTAACTACCTAGCATTTTAAATCACCCTGAAGAAGGCAGTATTATCTGTCCGGACAGTTTTCTTTAAAACCTCATGTCAGTGGCTCTCAAACATTTTCATGTCGAGGACCCCCAAATATGTGTAATTGGCCGCGGACCCCCATCTGAAAATATGTTGTTCCAGGGACCCCCCCCCCCCCCCCCCAAGAAGCAAAGATTTGAGTTAAAAATGTTCGCTCTGAAAGAATATTCAAAGTTTTGCGCCCCATTTTCACGATTTTTCAAAAATAGCAGACCTACAAGCTCGTAGCGCGCCACTCGGAGGCGCGCTACAAGCTTGTAGATCTGCTATTTTTCAATAGCTAAAGCATAACATAATGCTTAAAACATACCAAAAGGGGTTCCCACCCAAAATGGGTTCAACCTTATTATGCATTGGCAGCTATGTGCGGTCATACATCATTTTTTTCACTCACTATTAACTTCCCCGGTTGGCTGCTGGCACCTCACAAGGACCGCTGTGCTGCGCAAAGTGCGCATCCTTTTGCTTATAGCATTTTAAACACATCTAGTCATTGCTTTCGGTGAGTCAACGTTCATTATTTGTGGCTTTGAGTCGAACTGGTACTATATATAATGACTACTGTGGCACACATGCTGGTTTACATGTATAGGCACTCACGCAAACAAACACAGACATATACACATGGTAAAATCCTATGTGTTTGGTTATACATTTGTAAGTAACCAGTTTTCGTCGACTAAAACGAAAAAATGTTCGTCAACTTTTTCCACTGACTTAAACTGAACGGAAACTACATGAAAACTAAGCTATGACGACTAAAACTAAGACTAAATATACTGACAATAAAATGTTAGGAAGGGACTCATTTTACACTTGGTTGCATGCTGAAAATAGCAGATCTACAAGCTCACAACACGTCGCAGCGCAACGCGTTGTGGGCTTGTTGATCGGCTGTTTTCAGCAAGTGAAAATAAAAAACAGCCATTACGACGGCATCAAGGCCCGCCAAAACACATTTTGTCCGACTAAATCAACCGTTAGATTTAGTCGACTAAAATCTTATGACATTTAGTCGACTAAATTGATCTTCAGTGAAAACACTCTTTCAATTGTTTTAAGCGGGGGAAAAAGAACCTTAAACCACTACTAGACCAACACTAAAACATTCCAGGTGACTAAAATGTGACTAAAACTAAGTGAAAACTATTCAAGGAGACTATGACTAAAACTAAAAATAGAAATTTGACTGCCAAAAACAACACTGTTTGTAACACAGAGACCACCACATTTAGATTTGACCGTGTACTGCATGTGTACACACTACACACCCATCCACGCATGCACACTTTAATGTGCATGATGCATGCATCGCTTGTCACGACTGAGTGAAGCAGCATTTTTGCCGAGGAATGTGGGCCAGTTCCCATTATACTGCTTCCCAGGATCTGGGAAGTGGGGTTTTTCTTTTATATATTTATTTTACAACCCAGTACAGTATACTGTACAGTAGGCTATACTACTTTGTCAACACAATTAAAATGCTAAACCTT
This sequence comes from Protomyctophum bolini, assembly GCF_963924005.1. Lineage (NCBI taxonomy): Eukaryota > Metazoa > Chordata > Actinopteri > Myctophiformes > Myctophidae > Protomyctophum > Protomyctophum bolini. The sequence continues at coordinate 37,375,363 of NC_137877.1, read as the reverse complement.
TTTTTTTACGAGGTTACGACGTGTGTGTTGTCTGACTGTGTGTTTGTATCCATACCAGTCCAGGGATAATCTCAGCCGTGGTGTCCGAATTTCTCCTATAGAGCGCCGAAGTCCTGACGTCACTCGCGCATCCCCCTGGTTCACACGGAAGTCATTTCCCTATGGAGAATAACACGGTGGTCATCTTAAAATCGTTTCATATAAGCATTGTGGTCTAAAAAATAAACAAGCTGTCTCTGCGTCATTGTCAGGGAGCTGTCTCTGTATATCGTTTGCGACAGTCAAGTCACTCATATTGTCACGGTGTGTGTCAGGTTGAGCACCCAGATGCAGAACAAGCATGAGGCAGGCAGGTAAAGTCCAGTATTTATTAGACAAAGAACACTTAACAGCTTACATGAGGACGAGGCAACAGCAGGACAAAACAGCTAGGAACACACAGTAACATCAAACTTGGATCTGGCAGTGTGAGAGCAGAATGAGTCCAGCATTTATAGACTCACTACAGGCTGATAGTGAAGCAAACACAGGTGAGTGTCATCAGGCTAATGAGAGAACGGAGACAGGTGTGTAACAGGGGATGAGGTGAGACAAGACAGGCAACAACTAGGCAAAACAGGAAACACCAAGACATCACTACAAAATAAGGGTATACAGTACACAGTTCCAGTAAGATCATATAACACATAATGATACAGTCTGTTTCTAGCGAAAATGTAGCTAATTCAGCAGCAGTAGCAATAGCGTTTTCTTTCAGTCAGTTGATTCTTCATATCCATATGAGTGAAACGGCTGGGATGACATGTTTATTTTTCAATCACAGTTCTTATATGAGGCGATCTAAAATCCTCCCTATGGGGATTACAATACAAATAAAACGTACATGAACCCGTGCTTTTGACGTTCAGACTTCAGTGCTCCATTCGCGCTGCCAGTAGGCATACAAAGTACCTCCGTGTATAGATTTAGTAACATTATGTTTTATATAATCGACTTAAATTTTTATAATGGAAGTAAATGGCAGTCAGTATCAAGCTGATGGATAGCATGAAGGCCAATATTACCCTGTCTTGTTTATTTATTTATTATGATGTATTATTATTACATGGCTTGGAATTCTGCTCTTCAGCTGGATTCTGATTGGTCAATCGCCTAATTCAGAGGTCTGTTATTTCTTGATAACAGACCTAATCAAACCCTCGGAGCATGCACCTGCTGCGCCCCGCTTGATTTACTGCTGTTTCCAACATGACGGCCATGTAAACAATTTTACAATTTTACAATTTAAGGCATTTATCAGACACTCTTACGAACATAAGTGCTATGACTACATAAAATGCAATTCTAGTGCTGTCTACGTAACATGCTATGTTGGGCACTATGGGGTCACGCATTAAAAGTAAATTAATCCACAAAACTAACGTCATTTGTATTGTTGACCTATTTCTAAAATATGAGCGCAACTTTCGTTCATTTTCTTACCCCTCTATCACACGGAACTATGTTTTTTGTGTCCATATCACTACGCCCCCAAAAAGCAGTTCCATGTGATGGAGGGGTCAAAGTTGGAATGAAAGTTGCGCTAATATTTTAGAAATGGATCAACAATACAAACGACGTTATCGTTTTGTGGATTCATTTACTTTGAATGTGTGACCCCATGCAGTGCCCCCCCCCCTCACAAAATGACCGGAATATTTCACCAAAACCAGAGCAGAACTCCCACCAGCAGGCACTATCCCAACCAATACAGTTGCAACCACTATATATAATGGCAAGTATTTCATACAGCTTAATTAAAAAAAATGTCTATGCCCTGAACTATCCCTTTAAGAATAACCCAATTGACCCATGCAGGCATGGGACAATCACACAGACACACAGTTAACAGAGTAAATATATGTCAGTGCTTGAGCCTCTGGCTTGTTTCCTTTTATATGTGTCACTTGTTCCCATTGTACATCCAATCCATTGTACCACACACACACACACACACACACACACACACACACACACACACACACACACACACACACACACACACCACTGTGTGCACCAAACCCAGCAACCCATCACTCAATCGATTGTCTCTCTCTCTCTCTCCCTCCTGGCCATGAAGCCATAAAAAGGACGCCATTGTATATCCCACAACATGAGCCCCTGTGGTTGCCGAGCAATTGGGCCCCAGATAGACCAACCAACCGGTACAAGACATTTTTACGACGTCCACTTTTAAGGTATCGCACGCACTATACCACCAATAACACAACACACACACACACACGCACAAACCTCCCTCCATAAGCAAACATTTAGCTCTTGTCAGGCCGTTTATAGACAATGCATTGTTCCTCCCAGGGGGACAGTAATAGCCTTTGTGCGACCGCGACGTGTGACAGAATGGAACGGGAAAGGGAGGTCTCCATTATATACGCTACCAGTATACGCATCCTCTGCTCGTCGTAAACACTTTCATTCTCTCCAGTCTGCTTCCCTCCCGAGTGTAACCCCAGACATATAAGTCATGTGACCTGCCGTCGTGCACACATAAGACATCAAAGGGCCCCCATGCCCTTTTATTTTACCCATTCTGTAAAACAACTGCCCCTTTCCAGAACCACGAATGCATAGCGTTTACTGTGATGGTGAAAGAAATGCAAAATGCCACTCCTTTCCTTCCATGCCATTCCGGAAAGGCAGCGTTCAGGAGAATTGCTTTTTTTTCCCCCCCTCCGAAGTCTCCTGAACTTGGAACACAGTATTTTGCGCTGAACAAATGTGTTTAGAATGTCGTTACGTCGCATCTCTACTAGGTAAAGAGTGCTGGGGTTGCAACCCCCGGAAATAGCTGATCTACAAGCTCACAGACCGCCCGTTGTAACTGATCCAGGGTCAGAACTGGACTCACTATATATAAAGCAAAAGGATGCACAGCACAGCGGTCCTTGTGAGGTGCCAGCCAGCCAACCGGGGGAAAGTTAATACTATATGAGTGAAACAAATGTATAGCCGCACACTCATAGCTGCCAATGCGTAATAATGAGGTTTAATGAGGACACAGAGAGACACCGACATTTCGGGACGGATAAATACTGCCTTCTTCATGGGGTGAAGAAGGCAGATATATAGTCCAGAACTGGACAAACACACACGCACAGGCACACACACACACACACACATACACACACGCATAGTCGCATACTGTACACATATATTTTCGTTTCGTGGTGTCTTCCTTGCCTGAGTCATGGTGGGGCGCCGTGCTAAATATAGCAAAAAAAAGTGAGGGCATGGCGAGTTCTTTTTGAGAGCCGCCGCCCGGCCCACCCACCCAAATACTCTGTCTCTCTGTCTCTCTCTCTCTCTCTCCCTCTCTCTCTCTGTTAAAGGCTGAGGCAGAGTGAAGACTTGATTAATTATTGAGGCAATCCGAAGCCCTCGTAAATTATGTAGGCACGTGGGGCCGAACGGAGTGGGCGGGGCAACGGATGGACGCCGGTCGGGCCCTCTGTGTCATCATCACTCATCATGGCCACCTGGACCTCTGTGTGGCGCACACACACACACACACACACACACACACACACGCACACACACACACACACACACACACACAGTGATTTTTATGATTTATTTATTTTTAACCCTGATCCTTGAAGCAAAAAAAATTGCAGATCTACAAGCTCACAATGTGTCACGCAGCGAAGCATTTTGAGCTTGCAGATCGGCTATATTTTCGTTGCTTGGCACTGCAAGCACGCACGCGCACACACACACACGCACGCACACACGCACGCACACACACACACACACACACACACACACACACACACACACACACACGCTACAGTATACTCCGGTATAGCTGCTATGCCTTCTGATCAGTCTCTTTATATCTTGGCACCCAGCAGTGTTCATAGACGAGTGTTTTCTCTAATAGACCTGCCTATGTCTGCATTAGACCCAGCGATAAACATGACACGTCCTCTATACCGTTGTCATAACTTCAGTAGTGCAATTATTAACGAACCGCTTGGTGGTTCTCAAAAGGGACAGATTTGGCATCAAATCGTAATGCTTTGAACTATGTACATATAGTCACTATACTCTATAGGGACTCACTAGCACTGTATTCTGTTCTGACACACCACATACACTACACGAGTACACACTCACAGACCAATGCTCTCCGTGATCGCCACCATTGATTAGCTGACATGTAACTGAACACGGGAGAGTCAAGAAGGCTTATGCGTCACCCACAGGTACACAGCAGCTCTCTCCATCCTTTCTCACTACACTCCCTCCTCCCCTCTGTCTACACTACACTATTACTATACTTACTATATACCCTGCATATAGTAAATGCTAGACGTACACAGTGACCTCCACAGCCACATCCTTCTGCCTTTAGGAGGGCCATTCAAGCAAGCAGCACCACTTCTCGCTCATGGGTGGAGTCTGCGGGACCATTGCCCACCACTCCTGATTGAAGTGTCTGGTGCTGCAGGGACTCTGGTGCAACGCACAGGTCCTGGGCCTGCAGTGAGAGCATAGAGTGGACCTGTGAGACGTAGGAGGGGCCTGGCCCGGACAGGAGACAACCCACAGAGCCTATAGAGCGCCGCAGTCCCTCCCCTTTCAGAAAACGAGTGGCCCAGGAAATGAAACCACTTTCTTATTTAATTTATTTAAAGACGGTTACGCGCGGACAAAGCCAACTGGGATCGTGACAAATCATGACAATGAACACAATGTTTTGGGCCGATCAAATAATTTATAAGACGAAAAACAAAACAAATAGTGTTGTCTCCTGACTTTCTTTTCTTCTTTCTAATGATTTGATCGGCCAAAACATTGTGTTCATTGTGTCATTGTGTGTGTGCATGTGCACTGTGATGCGTGCGTGCGTGCACATCGTGTGTGTGTGTGTGTGTATAGAGTACAGTGTGCATATGTATGTATCAGTGCTTGTTAGCAGGACAGTGGGTCGGCTATATAATTTGGCTTCAGTGTATCTTGGCAACGAGATGCACTGGTGGAGCATATGGTCGGTGTGGCAACACTGAGAAATGTACGTAACGCGCACGCAGCGCGCGCGTATGCACACTGCACACATAATAATTAAACACACACACGCAATAAATGAAACACACACACACACACACA
>NC_137877.1:37344733-37369994 GCF_963924005.1 Protomyctophum bolini | reverse complement strand
TATCTTGGTGAAGTATTTAGACAGGTACATGGGTATCTTGGTGAAGTATTTAGACAGGTACATGGGTATCTTGGTGAAGTATTTAGACGGGTACATGGGTATCTTGGTGAAGTATTTAGACAGGTACATGGGTATCTTGGTGAAGTATTTAGACGGGTACATGGGGTATCTTGGTGAAGTATTTAGACAGGTACATGGGTATCTTGGTGAAGTATTTAGACAGGTACATGGGTATCTTGGTGAAGTATTTAGACAGGTACATGGGTATCTTGGTGAAGTATTTAGACAGGTACATGGGGTATCTTGGTGAAGTATTTAGACAGGTACATGGGGTATCTTGGTTAAGTATTTAGACAGGTACATGGGTATCTTGGTGAAGTATTTAGACAGGTACATGGGTATCTTGGTGAAGTATTAGACAGGTATACATGCGTACTATATACCAGACGCATTGCAAGATGCTGTACTCTGTCGTCAACCCTAATTGATTCCAGCCTGTCAAAGTGGGCAGGGGTGAGGCCGAACTGAACGGCAACACAGAGGAACATTTGAACCATGGCCTTGTCACTTCAAAGCGACCAGTGTTGTCCAGAACATACTTTGTCGTCATTACAGCACCTCATAAGTATACAGTATGATAACCTCAGGCCGTTATTTGCATGAACTTAGCTTCCTTTGAACTGCACAGCGGCGAGTCTCTCTTTCCCTTCATTGTCCTGTTTGAATAAGCAGAGAGAGAGAGAGAGAGCCGGCGGGGGCTCGCTCACTCATGGAAAGCTTCATGCAAAAGAAGAGAGCGGCGGAACGGGTATTATTATCTCTCTAGGTTATCCACCGGCTGTATAATTCATCGGAAACATTTCCACCTGCTCCACAGCACGTGAAATATGCATGAGAGAAAACATATACGCCCGGGAAACAGAGCGGAGCCGAGCGTTGAACCTGGGGAAACGACTCTGTAACACGTACGGGGGCACCATTTTCTGCAAGTGAATGGCTGGAAAATGGAAATTAAAGAGTTTACATAGTACACATGTCACATAGTATAATGATTATGTCTGGTTTCAGTATTTATTTATGATACATCAGTTTGTATTGGGGGTGGGGAGGGGAGCTGGGCGGGGGTCGCGAGACATGGCCAAAGCATCTCCCGGCTAGGTATAGGCCCCTAGGTATAGGCCACTAATAACAAAATAGCCAATCTACAAGCTCACCACGCATTGCGTCATAAATGTGTGGTGAGCTTGTATAGATCAGCTATGTGTTTTGGACAATTTGGGAGAAACATTTTGAGAATTTGCACAAAATAGCAGCCTCTATTAGAGAGTATATAGTCAGACTCATTGCCACGATATCACACTCCACCACAAACCTTTTGAAAAAAAACTGTTTAGTTGTTGACCTTGGGTCAAGATAAAAATGAAAACCCTTATATTTTTGGGGACTGAAGTATATAGTTGCTCTGTGCTAATATTACTATACCGGAGATATAACGGATCGGATTTTGTCGTTATTTTTAACTCGGCACAAAGAGCTTCTCAAAATGAACTACATACGGTATAGCAGAGGCCCCCCCGGGCAGACGATTCACAATCACACTGTCTGGTTCCGTTTGTCTCCCCGAAGGATGGAAGTCATACTGTACACATCCCACAGACACTGGGTCCAATTAAAGCCTCATTCAGACTTTTCCAGCACTTTTCCCTTGAAATTGTGGTTTCATTTCTGCAAGCGACCATACGTTACTGTTCTGCTGTATATACTTGCACGACAAAGTAGAATCCTTGAAAGGTTATAGACTGTAGAGAACTGGGGCTTCATTTTCGTCCATGCCTATAAAGCCCTTATCCCTAAACTTAGCATTTTCTTTTACCACTGTATTTTGAAAAACATAGTTAAAAAATAGCCAATCTACATCGACACGCTGTGAGCTTGTAGACTGGCTATATTTTAACTATATTCAAAAATGTTTTTCAAAAGTTTAGGGATAATAAGGGGTTTATATAGCAGATGAAAATAGAGCCCACATATTTCAACGTATACACGCCTACTGAATCGTACAAGAGAATTATGAAGTATATATAGGACAATAATGTGACATGTTGTGAAGGTTGTGTGTAGATTGGATATCTTTTAGCTAATTTTGAAATAGTAGTTAATAGTGGTTAAGTCTATAAAAACAAAACGCAGACTCTTATTCCCCATTAGTATGACCGACAGCGGCGATATAATTGAGGCTCCGCTCTTCCAAAAAAAAAAAACCCTCCACCTTTGATGTTATACACTACAGTGCTCCCGTCATGCTCCCCCCTTCTCTCCTCCTCTATGAAGAGGCTGGTACAGGAATAGGTGCTGGCAATGCCTCGGGGTGGCACTTCATTAACCCATTTCGACCCGATTCCATAGATTCCAGATGTGCGTTAAAAAAAAAACGTTCGCTCTGAAAGAATATATATTCAAAGATTTGCACCACGATTTTTCAAAAAATAGCAGACCTACAAGCTCAGTGCCGCGCTATACGAGCTTGTACGTCTGCTATTTTTTTCAATAGCTAAAGTATAACATAATGCTTTTAAAAAAAACACCAAAAGGGGGTTCCCGTTCGGAATGGGTTAACCCACATTCAACCCCACTGATGAGCAGGAGCAGAAATATGGAGAAAAACATATAGAGAAACGGCAAGATGGAGATAGAGCGAGCGAGCGAGCGTGCGTGCGTGCGTGCGTGCGTGCGTGTGGATGCGTGCGTCTGTGAATATGCGAATGCGCTTCAGGGTGTTCTTTAAAGAGAAAGATGAGGAGAGAGAGAGAGAGAGAGAGATAAAGGCACAAAGGGCGAGGCAGGGACACTGAACGGGTCTCCAGTGTGTCGGTGTGTGTCGAGCTATAATCAATGATGGAACGCGCTCTCCTTCCTTCCTTCCTTCTCCCTCTTTGAAGGAACTCCTCCTCCTCCACCTCCATCGTCCATGGAGGATGGATGCTCCATATATACACACACATCCACATCCACCACATCCCTCTCTCTCTCTCCCTTCTCTGGTTTCTCATCTCCCCATCTGCGTGTAAAGTGATTCCCATGCAGGGCACCTCAAAGCCCCGTGCGTATAGTATACAGTACATACCCAATCGCTGTCCGAGAGCAGAAGCCGTGCAAGGCAACCTAGCTGCTTCATGTGGTCACCAGTTCCTTTCACCACGGCTTGACAACTTATCTAATGTAATCCTGGGCGCTACACTTCCTCTGCCAACCTGGGGGGGTGGGGGGGGGGGCAGCAGGTATGGGCACTGATGATGCGGCGGAGGGAATACGCCCACCACAGCGTCCCCAGCGGGGAATCGAACCCAGGACCTTCTAGCTGTGAGGCGACGGCACTATACCGACTGTGCCACCGTGCCCCCCACGGCTTGCCAACTTGGACAAATAACTAATAAGCGCTCGACGCAGGAGGAGATTGAACATAAATGACTCTGAGCACGCACTCCCCGAAAACAATCCTCCTGGGAATCGCTATAGGACTCATACCCTACCCATCCTCACTTCCTCACTTCTCATCTCTGTTCGCAACGTAGCTCTTCTCTGGCGATGCAAATCCTGTCTCCCCTCCCCTCCCCTCCATCTCCATCTTTTTTCTGCCTGAGGAGATAGAGAGGCTCTTCACTTCATTGACCATATGCACACCGCGGCCATCGATGCCATGGCAGGGTGGTAATTACTTTAGTTACTACTATAGCAATTAGCTCTTCACTAATTCCCACCCCAAAAAGCTTTTGTCCAATGCCAATCCAAATAGTTTAGCAACGGTTGCTATGGCAGCAGGTCAAGCTTTCTTTGCTGCCAACGTGCCTATTGGACAAGGATGGGTTGGGGAGGGACTTAGTGAAGGGCTATAATTTCCCATTGAGAGCCCATTATACATCCAAACACAAAAGTCCTATCTGATTGTATTACACAACGTCAATCTCAGCAACAACATCGCAGCTGTACGAAAAGCTTGAATTATCCCCTTTCTATCATTTCATTAAAAAAATCCACCGTAGACATGTTATGAGCTACTTTCTTTCCTTGCAGGTGACTATTTTTCTAAGTGTTGTGCAGTTTGGAAGTGCTCATTAGATATCACTAAACTGTAAAATTGGTTAATAAAACCTCCAACACACTATCACACACTCAGCATCACACTACCGGTATTCACATTATACATCCTTACAGAGAGTTTGATTTGTAGAAGGAAAGTACAGTATGCCGTTAAATATTACAATATCCCAAATCCCAGATCATATTTAGGGCTCCATTTTCGTCACCGCTAAACCCCCTATCCCTAAACTTCTTTGCCTTTTTCTTTATTACTCTTTTGCTAAACATTTTTGAATAGTTAAAATGGCCAGTCTACAAGCTCACAACGTGTCAATGTAGATTGGCAAAGAAGTGTAGGGATAAGGGGTTTAGCGGTGACGAAAATTGAGCCCCAGCCAGGTCTCATATCAACACACAATCACAAACACAAAACCAATAATATCGATATACAGTATGTTTGCCCAACTGCCTATATCCCTGGTTTTGACTTGACCGCGAGGCAACAGATTTGAAAACCTAGCTATATAATCCCTGCAAACCGCAAGATATAATTGTGTCCATGGCGTGCCTTATTTTGCACAGACCAATGCTAGATCTCGAATATAGCATTTGACATGTCCCAATTCAGGGTTATAATCAAGCAGTATAAACTGTCTAGTCTGTTCCCGTCATTAGCGGGTTTAATGCCGGTTGCATGATCTTATAGGGAGATGATGGCAGCAGCACATCCTGAAATGATATCGTTTGCAAAGCGTATCCCTGCCATGCCAGGGCCAATGGTCTGGGGTGTAATTTCATTACTAGGATCATTGGTTCCAGGGGAGAAATTCCTCCACCGTTATTGACGTATACACTTACGCACGATCGTATAATGAGAATTAATGATAATGGCTGTTGGGGTCCTCTTAATATGCAAGTCACTGCAGATAAGCATTACGAGGAGCGATCAATAGTTTAACCCATTCTGAACGGGAAGCTATTGAAAAATAGCAGATCTACAAGCTCGTAGCGCGCCACCGAGTGGCGCGCTACGAGCTTGTAGGTCTGCTATTTTTGAAAAATCGAAGAACGACTGACATTTTTTTAGAATCTGATCTCAGGTCAGAATGGGTTAATCAGACCAGTGTGTTGTCCAGTGGAAACCTCGTATGAATCTGATCTCAGGTCAGAATGGGTTAATATGCAAGTCACTGCAGATAAGCATTACGAGGAGCGATCAATAGTTTAACACTGAAACGGAGCTCAGCTGCTGATGTGAGTCTGGGGCTCTGTAGTCTCCTCCTGCCTGTAGAGTAAAAGAATAGGATTTCCCACGGATAAGGATATATAGAAACGTCAGGATTTATTGCTTTTGTGACTGCACAGATGACTACGGATTATAGGCAGAGAAATTCACACACTGTAAGATATAACTGTGTGCATGGTAGTTACAGTATAATATTTGTGTGTCCCCTTTAGTTGTTGTTGTTGTCTGGAATATTTGCCACGCACATTTGCATGTAGGCTATACCTGGTTGTTTGTCCTCTTAATCCATTCAGGGCGGGAACCCCTTCTGGTGTTTCTAGCATTATGTTATACTTTAGCTGTTGAAAGATAGCAGATCTACAAGCTCGAGTGCCGCGCTACAAGCTTGTACAGTGGGGTTCCATTCGTTTATGCCAGCCCAGTACCCATAGTTACCTCTAGGTATTTAAAAGTACCTGGGTACCTATGGAAGTCACACCTCTTATGGGTGTGGTTTAGTCGTAAGGGGAGTTTTCTTTTCACCTACTGTGTAATATAATAAACAGACAGTAGGTGGCAGTAGGGCAGTAGGACAGAGGCCAGTGCAGTATTCAGCTTGCAAATTTAATGAAAATTTGAAGGGATGTGCCAGGGACCCCCCATTTGAGAGGATATGCCAGGGACCCCATAAGAGAAGGTTTTTACAGCTATAGCAGTGACTCTCAACCCGTTTAATTTCAAGGACCCCCAGTTTGACATGCATTAGTCTATCTATGGAGTATGGAGGGGGGGTCCCTGGCGTGTCTCTTCGGGTGGGGGTCCCTGTCGTGTCTCTTCGGGTGGGGGGTACACCCCCCCACCCAACTATACAGCTTGCAAATTTAATGAAAATTTGAAGGGATGTGCCAGGGACCCCCGTTTGGGGGGATGTGCCGGGGACCCCCATTTGGGGGAATGTGCCAGGGACCCCCATTTGAGAGGATATGCCAGGGACCCCCATAAGAGAAGGTTTTTACAGCTATAGCCATTAGTCTATGGAGGGGGGGTCCCTGGCGTGTCTCTTCGGGTGGGGGTCCCTGTCGTGTCTTTTCGGGTGGAGGGTCCTTGGCGTGTCTCTTCGGGTGGGGGTCCCTGTCGTGTCTCTTCGGGTGGGGGTCCCTGTCGTGTCTCTTCGGGTGGGGGGTCCTTGGCGTGTCTCTTCGGGTGGGGGTCCCTGTCGTGTCTCTTCGGGTGGGGGTCCCTGTCGTGTCTCTTCGGGTGGGGGGTCCTTGGCGTGTCTCTTCGGGTGGGGGTCCTTGGTGTGTCTCTTCGGGTGGGGGTCCCTGTCGTGTCTCTTCGGGTGGGGGTCCCTGGCGTGTCTCTTCGGGTGGGGGATCCCTGCGTGTCTCTTCGGGTGGGGGTCCCTGGCGTGTCTCTTCGGGTGGGGGGTCCCTGGCGTGTCTCTTCGGGTGGGGGTCCCTGCGTGTCTCTTCGGGTGGGGGTCCCTGGCATATCTCTTTAATCTGAATATTGTGTTGATGATTATTGATGAAATGTTTGCAATGAAACACTTTTTGTACTTTTGGTAAACACGCTTCTGCCCACTTTTTTTATATAATTATATATTTAGTTACATCATACCCCCTGTTCTGAGGACCCCCTGTTCTGTGGACTGGGGGTTAACTGTACATTAACTGTACATTAACTGTACATTAACTAAAGTTTGCAAATAAATGTAGTGGCGTACAAATACAATATTTGCCTCTGAGATGTAGTGGAGTAGAAGTAAATAAAATACACATTAACAACTATACACAATTTGGCCATTTTTAAATAGCGTGTGAGCTTGTGGATCTGCTATTTTCAAAATATTTTTATATATTTGAAAACTTGAAATGAGACAGAAAATCTAAATTAAATTAAATTCAAAGGAGCTTTATCAGCATGAGAAAATGTACGTTTACATTGCACTCAAACTCTATTTCCTGCCTTAATCTCCTTCCTTTTTTTTTACTTGTAAAACTGATGTAACAGCTTCTGATTCTGAGAGACAGAGGAAGTTTTTTTTATCCTTTATTGTCAACAGCAGATCTACATTTCCACAACACACATTATGTGTGTGTGTGTGTGTGTGTGTTACTGCTTTGGGGTCTCACAGTCACTCTCTCAACCCCCCCCCCCCCCTATATGCCCGGTCTGTGAGGTGTGAAAACATTTCCCCACCCCCACCATGCAGGCACCTCTTAGTGTTACTTTTAGTAGCAAATTCACAACAATCCATTGAACTTTAGGCCTGCCTAGGCAATTAAACTATCTAGTCTTAGACAACAAAAATTTTACACTGGCTTAAAATAAACTAAAACATAATTTCTCAGCCTCTTCAACAAAGTTGAAAACTAACCTTCTTTGTTCTGTACTTATACATACAATTGTATAGTACAAAACACAGATTTTAAAACTTTAGTTACTATTGCAAACCAGCACTATAGGCTATGTTGTAGCCAATTTGATGATTTTATTTGTGGTTCATTTCTTGTGAAGTTGCTATGACAACCTGGGCAGAGGCGGGCTCAGTCAATCACAGGCACAGCCTACTTGTATGCGTCACAGGTGCACGGCAGGAGGGATTTTGGGAAACGTCACAGGGAAGCCACACCGTTTTTCAACCGTGCGTGTTTTGTTTGTTTTCAGTTGTTTTGAGTTATCCTTTGTTTATTTTGCATCACGAGGTATTGTTTAAGTTAAAGTTTAAATACCCGGTTTATGTCATGCCTTATCCACCCCTGCAAGCAAAATAAAACATTTTTAAATGCACTCAACGAGACGACCTGAGTTACTGTCATCATCACCACGTGTTGGAAAGAGCTTCACACCATATCCCTCACTGGCTACTTTGCATGATCTACAAGCTCATAATGTGGCAAATGACGACATATTGTGAGCTTGTAGATCCGCTATTTTCAAATAGTCTACTATACTGAGGAAGTGGTTAATGCATTTTTTTGGCGTACAAGTACAGTATTTGCCTCTGAGATGTAGTGGAGTAGAAGTAGAAGTATTGGAATTCATGAATACTAAAGTAAAGTACAAATGCCTCAAAATTGTACAGTACTTAAGTAAATGCACTTACTTTCCACCACTGTGGAATGGTGAGTGACTTTCTTAATATCATTTAAATATAAAAACTTAAATTAATAGGTTTACCATGCATGCCAAAATAGGATTTTTTCAATGGTTTTGTGATGTCATCAGGAGTAAGTCAGTAACAGTTTATATTTACCCCTGATTGTCACTAGGCTCTTTGAATATGCTTTCTCAAAGCCTGTATCTGTTTAAGAGTAATAAAACAAGTATAAGGTTTAATCCTATTTAGGCCTATCAGTTTTTTTCCTTCCTGAAAACCCTAAAAAAAATTACTCTCTCTCTCTCTCTCTCTCTCTCTCTCTCTCTCTCTCAGTAGCCTCTGTAGTAGGCTGACTACTGTATACAATTAACATAACCTGTTTGGCTAGACATTGTGGGGACTCTGGGGAGAGATAGTCAAATACTACTAAAAACTGTACAGAGCCTGCTTTTAATTAATTCAGATGGCATATGAAAAAAACAGGGGGTCCTCAGAACAGATTGTTCAAAGACTGAGCTTAAATCTGAATTTGCTACACCAAATCATAAGAAAACAAAAAGAAAGCTATCTCACACACTGGAACAGATCTACTCAAAACCAGAGCAAAATGGAATGCTATTTAGCTCTAAACAGGGAATACACATTAGTAGAATACTTGAGCACAGTAACTGACCCAAAACTAAGGAAAACTTTAACTCGATATAGACTCAGTGAACACACAGGAAAAAAAACACAGGAGAGCACAGTTTGATGTGAATAACAGGAACCATTGTTTGGGACACAGCTAAAGGTGTTGAATGCGCCGTGGGGGGTGGGGTAATATGAACTGTAAAATTAAATACAAATTAAAATACTCTCTTGCATCCAAAGAGCCTAAAGTATTGCCGATTTCCAGTGCTTTTGCTTCTACTCCACATCTCAGAGGCAAATATTGTAATTTGGCAGGCAGGCAGACAGACCCTGACTATCTATGCCAGTGCCAGGGACCCCCGTTTGGGGGGATGTGCCGGGGACCCCCATTTGGGGGAATGTGCCAGGGACCCCCATTTGAGAGGATATGCCAGGGACCCCCATAAGAGAAGGTTTTTACAGCTATAGCCATTAGTCTATGGAGGGGGGGTCCCTGGCGTGTCTCTTCGGGTGGGGGTCCCTGTCGTGTCTTTTCGGGTGGAGGGTCCTTGGCGTGTCTCTTCGGGTGGGGGTCCCTGTCGTGTCTCTTCGGGTGGGGGTCCCTGTCGTGTCTCTTCGGGTGGGGGGTCCTTGGCGTGTCTCTTCGGGTGGGGGTCCCTGTCGTGTCTCTTCGGGTGGGGGTCCCTGTCGTGTCTCTTCGGGTGGGGGGTCCTTGGCGTGTCTCTTCGGGTGGGGGTCCTTGGTGTGTCTCTTCGGGTGGGGGTCCCTGTCGTGTCTCTTCGGGTGGGGGTCCCTGGCGTGTCTCTTCGGGTGGGGGATCCCTGCGTGTCTCTTCGGGTGGGGGTCCCTGGCGTGTCTCTTCGGGTGGGGGGTCCCTGGCGTGTCTCTTCGGGTGGGGGTCCCTGCGTGTCTCTTCGGGTGGGGGTCCCTGGCATATCTCTTTAATCTGAATATTGTGTTGATGATTATTGATGAAATGTTTGCAATGAAACACTTTTTGTACTTTTGGTAAACACGCTTCTGCCCACTTTTTTTATATAATTATATATTTAGTTACATCATACCCCCTGTTCTGAGGACCCCCTGTTCTGTGGACTGGGGGTTAACTGTACATTAACTGTACATTAACTGTACATTAACTAAAGTTTGCAAATAAATGTAGTGGCGTACAAATACAATATTTGCCTCTGAGATGTAGTGGAGTAGAAGTAAATAAAATACACATTAACAACTATACACAATTTGGCCATTTTTAAATAGCGTGTGAGCTTGTGGATCTGCTATTTTCAAAATATTTTTATATATTTGAAAACTTGAAATGAGACAGAAAATCTAAATTAAATTAAATTCAAAGGAGCTTTATCAGCATGAGAAAATGTACGTTTACATTGCACTCAAACTCTATTTCCTGCCTTAATCTCCTTCCTTTTTTTTTACTTGTAAAACTGATGTAACAGCTTCTGATTCTGAGAGACAGAGGAAGTTTTTTTTATCCTTTATTGTCAACAGCAGATCTACATTTCCACAACACACATTATGTGTGTGTGTGTGTGTGTGTGTTACTGCTTTGGGGTCTCACAGTCACTCTCTCAACCCCCCCCCCCCCCTATATGCCCGGTCTGTGAGGTGTGAAAACATTTCCCCACCCCCACCATGCAGGCACCTCTTAGTGTTACTTTTAGTAGCAAATTCACAACAATCCATTGAACTTTAGGCCTGCCTAGGCAATTAAACTATCTAGTCTTAGACAACAAAAATTTTACACTGGCTTAAAATAAACTAAAACATAATTTCTCAGCCTCTTCAACAAAGTTGAAAACTAACCTTCTTTGTTCTGTACTTATACATACAATTGTATAGTACAAAACACAGATTTTAAAACTTTAGTTACTATTGCAAACCAGCACTATAGGCTATGTTGTAGCCAATTTGATGATTTTATTTGTGGTTCATTTCTTGTGAAGTTGCTATGACAACCTGGGCAGAGGCGGGCTCAGTCAATCACAGGCACAGCCTACTTGTATGCGTCACAGGTGCACGGCAGGAGGGATTTTGGGAAACGTCACAGGGAAGCCACACCGTTTTTCAACCGTGCGTGTTTTGTTTGTTTTCAGTTGTTTTGAGTTATCCTTTGTTTATTTTGCATCACGAGGTATTGTTTAAGTTAAAGTTTAAATACCCGGTTTATGTCATGCCTTATCCACCCCTGCAAGCAAAATAAAACATTTTTAAATGCACTCAACGAGACGACCTGAGTTACTGTCATCATCACCACGTGTTGGAAAGAGCTTCACACCATATCCCTCACTGGCTACTTTGCATGATCTACAAGCTCATAATGTGGCAAATGACGACATATTGTGAGCTTGTAGATCCGCTATTTTCAAATAGTCTACTATACTGAGGAAGTGGTTAATGCATTTTTTTGGCGTACAAGTACAGTATTTGCCTCTGAGATGTAGTGGAGTAGAAGTAGAAGTATTGGAATTCATGAATACTAAAGTAAAGTACAAATGCCTCAAAATTGTACAGTACTTAAGTAAATGCACTTACTTTCCACCACTGTGGAATGGTGAGTGACTTTCTTAATATCATTTAAATATAAAAACTTAAATTAATAGGTTTACCATGCATGCCAAAATAGGATTTTTTCAATGGTTTTGTGATGTCATCAGGAGTAAGTCAGTAACAGTTTATATTTACCCCTGATTGTCACTAGGCTCTTTGAATATGCTTTCTCAAAGCCTGTATCTGTTTAAGAGTAATAAAACAAGTATAAGGTTTAATCCTATTTAGGCCTATCAGTTTTTTTCCTTCCTGAAAACCCTAAAAAAAATTACTCTCTCTCTCTCTCTCTCTCTCTCTCTCTCTCTCTCTCAGTAGCCTCTGTAGTAGGCTGACTACTGTATACAATTAACATAACCTGTTTGGCTAGACATTGTGGGGACTCTGGGGAGAGATAGTCAAATACTACTAAAAACTGTACAGAGCCTGCTTTTAATTAATTCAGATGGCATATGAAAAAAACAGGGGGTCCTCAGAACAGATTGTTCAAAGACTGAGCTTAAATCTGAATTTGCTACACCAAATCATAAGAAAACAAAAAGAAAGCTATCTCACACACTGGAACAGATCTACTCAAAACCAGAGCAAAATGGAATGCTATTTAGCTCTAAACAGGGAATACACATTAGTAGAATACTTGAGCACAGTAACTGACCCAAAACTAAGGAAAACTTTAACTCGATATAGACTCAGTGAACACACAGGAAAAAAAACACAGGAGAGCACAGTTTGATGTGAATAACAGGAACCATTGTTTGGGACACAGCTAAAGGTGTTGAATGCGCCGTGGGGGGTGGGGTAATATGAACTGTAAAATTAAATACAAATTAAAATACTCTCTTGCATCCAAAGAGCCTAAAGTATTGCCGATTTCCAGTGCTTTTGCTTCTACTCCACATCTCAGAGGCAAATATTGTAATTTGGCAGGCAGGCAGACAGACCCTGACTATCTATGCCAGTGTTTCCCAACCTGTGTGTCGCGGAGCTTTGGTGCTCCGCTTGATGTGTCCAAGTGCTCCCCGTAATTTGACTGAAATTAAGTTATAGTGTTACTTTCTGTCAAATCAGGCGGCACACTAACTCTCCCCCTTAAGCAATATTATAGCTACTGGGTTGCAGGCTTATTATTGTTGCGTCATTGTTGTCACACGTCTAACCATTAGACGTGCGATAACTACAACACGGAACAATAGACTCTAACGACCCTCGGCCATTGAAATGTTAATGCTTAGATGCATCCAGAAGACGCTACATTTCGCTCCCTCCAGAAAGACTGGAGCGCGCAGAGCACATATGCACGTAGACAGCAGACACATACAGTCCCGACCAGGAGGTAAAGTAGGCTAAACGTGACGTTGTTGTGATTAAACATAATGTGCCACGAAAAATAGCTGTCCATAGATGTCCAAACATGATCGCCTCGTTCAGCCAACAAAATATATCTCCCTCCCTTCACAGAAGCGCAGTGATGCGTGATTTATTCTTCGTCGTACACGTGTTATGCTTGCATGCTGAAAATGGCTGATCTACAAGCTCACAACGCGTTGCGGACGCAACGCGTTGTGAGCTTGTCGATCAGCTATTTTCAGCACGTGGAAATAAGCAGGCTGTGAGAACTGAGACCCTTCACAATAAAAGCATGCAGCGTTCACAAGTTGGCCCATAATAAAGACAAGGAAAAGGATTAGGTGGCATTTCACATTGCATAATGAGCATTTTGTTTTTAAATGAGGCTCTGTCTCTGTCCTTTTCTTTCTCTTTAAAGTTATTTGATGAGTGCTGTCATGTGTGTTTTTAAAGGTATATTTACTTTTACGTTTTACTATATATTTAATATATATATATATATATATATATATATATATATTTATACCACTGCGTTCTACAGTAGCCCTGTGCGTGAGCTGCAGGGCATGGCAGGCCACAGACAGACAGGCAGGCAGGCAGGCAGGCTTGTGTAAAAGGAAAAAAGTATTGCAAATTGAAAGGTAACCAAGGAATTTGAACTTTAAATTTGAATTGAATTTAGAGAGAGAGAGAGGGGGGGAGGGGGGGGGAAGAGAGCGAGGGAGATGTGACGGGGACCCCCATTTGGGGAGGTGTGCCGGGGACCCCCATTTGGGGGGGATGTGCCGGGGACCCCCCATTTGGGACCCCCGTTTGGGGAGATATGCCAGGGACCCCCCCATTTGAAGAGATATGCCAGGGACCCCCATTTGAAGAGATATGCCAGGGACCCCCAATCCCCCATTTGAAGAGATATGCCAGGGACCCCCATTTGAAAAGATATGCCAGGGACCCCCATTTGAAGAGATATGCCAGGGACCCCCATTTGAAAAAGATATGCCAGGGACCCCCATTTGAAAAGATATGCCAGGGACCCCCATAAGAGAAGGTTTTTACAGCTATAGCAGTGACTCTCAACCCGTTTAATTTCAAGGACCCCCAGTTTGACATGCATTAGTCTATGGAGTATGGACCCCCATTTAATGGCATTTATATCTCTGGGACCCCCAATATTTATATTGTAACATCAATGATAATTTAACTTTAGAGTGTAGAAATGGAACCAAATGGACCCTAACCGCTTACTCAAATAAATATGACTTGTAACAGTATGTATTTCAATGTATTTCAATATTACAGTATTGATACTTTAGTTTACAGTACAAATTTACTGCATATTGCTAGAAGCTACATATTAAGACTCAGTGCATGCAGCTCTGCTCATCATGGGCCGACGCCACCTGGTGGTTGAATAGCCACTCCACATATTAAAATAAACCTGTGGGTGTGGCTGAGAATCTGGGGGTGTGTCTGTGGGTGTGTCTAACATAAATACCCATAGGTACCCATCAATGTCATTTTGAGATTGAGGCACAGACGAATAGGACTGTACCGTAGGTCTGCTATTTTTTTTAATTGTGAAAATGTAGTGCAAAGCTTTGAATATATTATATTCTTTCAGAGAGAACGTTTTGAACTCAAATCGTTGCTCTCTGCGGGCAGGTCCCTGGAACAACATATTTTCAGATGGGAGTCGGCGGGCCAAATACATATATTTTTGGGGGGTCCTTGACATGAAAATGTTTGAGAACCACCGACACATAGAAACATGGGGGTTTTTCAGAAAACTGTCAGGATTTAGAAGACATTCTGTAGAATCGAGCTCAGGTCTAAATGGGTTTTATACCCAGTTAAGTCTTCTCAAGGACACCTTGACACTATAAACCAGGAGAGAGGGGGAGGGGGGGGATCAAACCAGGGACCTTTCGGTGTCCCAGACGACCTCTCTTTACTACCATCTGAGCTGAATCATTAACCCGCCAGAAGCATATAGTATAGCAAGCGTAGATTAACTTTTGTCCTGGCAGCCCGCCAACAGCGTATATATAGACTACGTTTTCTTAGGCTTTATATTTTTTAATCCATGTTTTTGATCGGATCGCATCGATATAGCCGTCTCTCGTCGGTGTATTGTGGGGGCGGCCATTTTGAAGATGGCGTGCGCGTCCACTTTCACTCTTATGTGCTGCTTTCAATGGCCTGCAGTATCTCCAGCAATTTATTGCTCATTTTGCATGTGACACTTTGCATTTTGAGTTTGCTTTAACAGGCTTATGGGAAGTTAAGTTGATTAGCACCTTGAGTGTTGTTTCAAGCAAATTAAGCTGTGTTTTGTGTGCGTGACGTTCAGTGTGACACAGTGTGTGGCATCGCTACATGTTTTTGTCTGTCACACTCACAGCCGTAGAGTCACAGAGCTGACATGTTTCTGTCTGTCTCACTCACAGCTACAGAGTCACAGAGCTGACATGTTTCTGTCTGTCACACTCACAGCTGCAGAGTCACAGAGCTGACATGTTTCTGTCTGTCACACTCACAGCTGCAGAGTCACAGAGCTGACATGTTTCTGTCTGTCACACTCACAGCTGTAGAGTCACAGAGCTGACATGTTTCTGTCTGTCACACTCACAGCTACAGAGTCACAGCGCTGACATGTTTCTGTCTGTCACACTCACAGCTGTAGAGTCACAGAGCTGACATGTTTCTGTCTGTCTCACTCACAGCTACAGAGTCACAGAGCTGACATGTTTCTGTCTGTCACACTCACAGCTGTAGAGTCACAGAGATGACATGTTTCTGTCTGTCACAGAGTCACAGAGCTGACATGTTTCTGTCTGTCACACTCACAGCTGCAGAGTCACAGAGCTGACAGAAAGGCTGACAACCCCATGCACTTACACTCAATTATACTAGAGCAAATAGGGGGGGGGGTGAACTGGTAGCATTATGGATTGACCGGAGGCTAATTTAGTTGATTGGGCCATGATGCCGTATAAACAAAAATGACATACAGTATTTTCTAAGGGATAAAAGTGTTGAGTCGGTGCATTGAATTATTATTTATAAATGACCCTTAATTAGGCACTCATCTGTGTTTATTGCGTTGCGTCGTGTCGTAGAGATTAACGAGAATCACATCACATCATATAACTGTTAGAATCCAAAGTGTTACTGAATGCCTCTCGTCTACAATTTAGGCATTTAGCAGACGCTCTTAATCCAGAGCTACTTACAAATAAAGATCTATCTATCTATCTATTAAGCTAAAACTAAAAGCATGGCAATACATATTCACATGTACTGTACAAAAAGTAGTTATCATGAAACATGCGTAAGCCAAGAACGTAACAGTGGAGTATGTATATCATGAAACTATACATACTATACTATACTATACATGTGTACTATAAAGTGCTATGACTATATAAAATGCAATTCTAGTGCTGTCTATATGTAACATGCTATAAGTCTGTTTAAAATGCTATCCAAGTCTACATAAAGTGCTATCTAAGGGGCTATAGGGCAAGTGCTACGGGCCTAGCCTTTGTATACCTCACATGACATCACGTTACTGCCCTACTGTTGTCATGTCTGGTCCCCTCGCGGTCACAATAGACTTATTGTGGTTATTATTGTTATTACTGGGGTTTTGTTGCTGTTGTTTATGGTCTAAATAAAAGAAAAAGAAAGAAGATAAAAGAGGCCTAGCTGTCACCCTTGCAGCCCCAGCCATGTTTGACTGTCATCGTCTTGCTTTAGTTGGGCTTTAGTAGGACGTGACAGATCCCTGTTGACGGGTGGTGTTTTAACAGCATTCGCCTCATGTGTCTCACAGCATGAGGGCTATTACAGACTGCCATTTTACACCGCACACTGCGAGACACACACACACACACACACACACACACACACACAGCAGGCGAAGGCACTCATGCACAAATACAGTATATACACGTTTGTTGTTGGCATTACTGTATTAGTGTCTCCTTTATTACGCAATATACTGTATGTTAAATAACCACTGTCAACCTGGCTGGCATCTATTTTCCGAGCATGTCATTATTAATATAGACAAAAGATCATCTGCTATTTCCACTGTTTTGTCAAGCGACGAAAGACAAGAGTGCAGTAACACAATGAGACACGCGTGTGCACGCACGCACACACACACGCACGCACGGTTCACACTGTAGCTGAACCAGGCTCCAGCTAGTGGTGTCCCACAGAGATGTCTGACTGGGTTGGTAAGAACCTGCTCTGCTCTCTAGCTGTGCTCGACTTGGCCTGCCTGTCACTCGCGCACATACACACACACACACACACACACACACGCCCGCAGAGCCTCCATGCGGGTGGAGATGGGTGAATGCATTTGTATATCTCTGACACGCACACGCACACACACACACACACACACACACACACGCGTATCCTTATGGACCGAAGGTTATTGTTTGTTACTTCCTCCAAAAACAAAAGCGTAACAAACTAAAAATAAACAAAGTGAAAACTTCACTCCCTGACTTGAGAATAGACGTAACTAGAAGACGCACAGAAGTCCTGACATGAACCCCCCACACAGACCTTTTCAACATCATGTCATATAATAAGAACTGTGTTATACAAACATACAAAATAAAAAAAGAGTCAGGTATGTGACTCGTGTTGTGTATGACATTTAATTATAATTTGATAATGTCTGTGTTTGGGGGAAAATTCTATTAACCCATTTAGGCCTGACGTCGAAATAAAATAAAAAAATCTGAACGTTTCTGAAATAATGTTTCTATATCAGGGGTGCGCAATATTTCATGTGGAGGACACCACCGACCCCCACCTGATGAAAACATGTTATTCCAGGAACCCCTCGGAAGCAAAGATTTGAGTTAAAAATGTTCGCTCTGAAAGAATATATATATTCAAAAGATTTTGAACGAGCTTGTATATAGATCTGCTATTTTTCAATAGCTATAAAGTTTAACATAATCAAAATCCTTTAAAACACCAAAAGGGGTTCCCCCGCCCAGAATGGGTTATTTCTGCTGTGGTATCCGCCGGGCAGTAGTACCATTGGCAACTACAGTAGGAAATCACAAGACTCCCCCCCCCCCACACACACACACACACACACACACACACACACACACACACACACACACACCCCCCAGTGAAGCACGTCATGCTCTGTAAAACACAGTCCTTGGCTGTGGAAGGAGATGTTCTTTCAGAACTCACTGATCCTCAGTGAGGATCCTCCTGTGTGTGGCAGTGTGTTGTTTTTGGCAGCAAATTTCTATTTTTGTTTTAGTCATAGGTCTCTTGAATAGTCACTTGAATAGTTTTCACTTGGTTTTGGTCACATTTTAGTCGGCTGGAATGTGTTAGTGTTTAGTCTATTTTTAGTTTTTTTTTATAGCTGGTCGTGTGAGAAGTACTGTACGGAAGAAGGTTATCATTATCAGTTATCACTTTGTGAAAGAAGACACCCTGCTGGAACGCATGTACGCAAACATACAGTATACTGCACCATGCAGACGGTGGTGGAAAAAGTACTTTTACTTAAGTAAAAGCACCAATACTGCAATTTAGTACTGGAAATTGGAAATACTCAAGTAAAGTACAAATACCTCAAAATTGTACTTAAGTAAATGTACTTAGTTACTTTCCACCACTGCCATGCAGACAGTGTGTACACAAACTGAGGTTTTTTTTTCCTAGCAGACTCTAGTGGAAGATACAGTTTATTGAACTAGAACTTGTCTTGCATATATGAGCAAAACCAGCAACAACCGGTTATGTCAAGGTTACAAAAGACACACAATTCACCAAACATTCAAGCAAACAGACACGAACTGCTACAGTACATTGTATTTTACATTGCAATAATATTTAAATTCTTTGAAAGCTGGATTTGGCTACATCAGTTTATGAGATATAGGCTATATGCAGATTTGCATATATACTAAAACTTAAAAAAAAAAAAAGCTCACTAACATTCTAACTCTAGATTTGTGACCAAACTTGACTGAGGGACTGCCATTGGATTTTTTATTTTAATTTTAATTTGATCCATGTCATATGAAAGCAGGGAATCATAGCTTCAAATTGACATATTGTTTTGGAGATATGGCTTATAGAGTAATGTCTTGCAGAGAAACAGTGAGTTGAGAAAACGGGCTTGAAAGGTTCTCTTCTGTGGACTCTAACATTACACCTATATAGCTACATGTTTAAGCATTTATTTCATATTTACATGTCGATTTCACTTATTTCAGACATGCTCTATAGCAGGGGTTCCCAAACTTTTGGGGTAGATATTTTTCCAGGTACTCCCTCATCCTCGCAACACGGATAACAAATAAATGTATACGTCTAAATGTAGACGTTTAAATGTAGACGTCTAAATGTAGACGTCTAAATGTATACAGACGTCTAAATGTAGACGCTAAATGTGTACGTCTAAATGTAGACGTCTAAATGTAGACGTCTAAATGTGTACGTCTTCTCTTATGGGGGTCCCTGGCATATCTTTTCAAATGGGGGTCCACGGGCTAAGTAGTGTCAATTTGGGGGTCCTTGACATGAAAAAGTTTGGGAACCACTGCTTTAAACACTTTAGCACTTTATGAACATGAACAAAATAGATGGGTCCCCCCTGGAACTCCCTCAGGTACCCCTGGGGGTCCCCGGACCCCACTTTGGGAACCACTGCTCTATAGTATCTGAAGAGTCTGCCTGTGCTATTAACTCAATAAAAAATAAACGTTTTTCTCCTCTTGGTGAAAAGCTGGAATTCGTGCGATGGCAGGCTCTCAGTCAAATCTGGTCACATTTTATGGGGTAAAGTAACTACTACTGTCTGTAGGTTATACTGTGTAAGACAAGCTGTGGATCATGTCAAGAGTCATCATGGCTCATAGCTCTGGGCCTTTATATGTAACAGATAGATCGGCTCACTGACAAGCCAAGCGTCCCGCGTCCGTGGCAACGCAACGGTGTGAGCCGATGGAGATGCAGTGGTGGGAAAAGTACTCACTTTTCGTTTTACTTAAGTAAAAGTACCAATACTGCAATTTAGAAGTACTTCGTTACAAGTGAAAGTACGGCATTGAAAATGTACTTGAGCACTCGAGAAAATGTACAAAAGTGTCGGCATCAAAATGTACTTAAATTAAAGTAAAAGTATTCATATTGCAGAATGTCCCATTTCACAAGTTCAAAATGTGTAGAAAATCTATCGTTTTAAATTGTTTTCAAATGATTGTACAAATTGTGGCTCCGAGACGTAGCGGAGTCGAAGCACAAGTACTGGAAATTGGAAATACTCAAGTAAAGTACAAATACCTCAAAATTGTACTTAAGTACAGTATACTTAAGTAAAAGTACTTAGTTACCTTCCACCCACTGTAGAGATGTTAGTACGTACGGCGGTATAATATGAGCCAAGTGGCTCACGGCCTGTGAGACGTTCCAAAAGACACGGACGAGCCAAGAAGATAAATCTGGCTCACGGACGGTGCATGCTTGTCTTTCACAGTAGCATAATGTATAAATTAGACTTTGAGGCAGTTGTTCAATATAGTCTGGTTGACTCCACACAAACATGACACCTCTGTGAATGCAAGAAGAATGTGAGTGACGTGGTGAGACCCTGCAGTCAGCGAGGAGTCATTCAATTGTACGTCATATACGGGACTGTTTTAATCCAGATAAAGTCCTAGTGCTAGTTTTTGTTTAGTCTCAAGGAGTGTGTTTTATTATGTGACCGAGCATCAGCTACTGTATATGGTTTGCAGTGTCACACCACCAGTGCATTCTTTTGATTGATTGAAATATTTATTAACAGTTTACAGTACATTTCAAGCACAACTCAATACAAAGACTAGTGTTGACTGTGACAGTGGACGACCCCGATAAAGCATTACACTTGTTTACAAGAGGGTCCACCTTGTTCAATTCATCAAAACATTTAGAGACGTACATATACATGCCACTGTGCATTGCAGCCAGTTGATTCTGAAATGACATTGTGTGCAGTTCTATCTCGGACACATTTTTACAAACAAGAAACATGTGTGGTTTGGTCAGTGTTTGGCACTCTGTCTGTATATAGCCTAACAATATCATAAAACCGACAACATAATTAAACTGTTTATAGCTGGCATAGTATAATTTACCCATCCCTCAGCCCGTGTTCTGCTGCAGCTGCACGATTAAAGAGATGAGCTCAGCTTACTATAGCAAAATGTGTGATATTCATAAATCGTGTGTAATTTCACTAATTAAAGCGTTGCGATATTATGATTGAAGTACTACTTTTATTTGCGAGGCACAGCCTGATGACAAGCTAACAAACGACTGAACAAGTTTTAATATTTATAAGAGAAATCAAGCATAAAACAAACACTTATCTTCTTGGAACGAGATCGCATAACTTGTAATTATTTTGCAGTACACACCACACAAACAACGAGCACATGCTCCCTGACAGATGGGAGGCGTGAGGAATCCATGCCTGTGTGTGGAGCACTGGTGGTGTGAGAAGTTATTATCACGTTTAGGCCTGAAAAAAATGTCTTCAAAATCTTGACGGTTTTCTGAAAAACCTTATGTTTCTGTATCAGTGGTGCTCAATATTTCATGTCAAGGAACCCCAAAAATTATATGTAATATGCCTCCGCCCCTCATCTGAAAATATGTTGTTCCAGGGACCTCAACAGAAGCAAAGATTTGAGTTCAAACGTTCACGATTTTTCAAAAATAGCAGACCTACAAGCTCATAGCGCGGCACTCGGTGCCACGCTATGAGCTTGTAGATCTGCTATTTTTCAATAGCTAAAGTATAACATAATGCTTTAAAACACCAAAAGGGGTTCCCGCCCCAAAACGTGTTATCACAGCATTGTCAACAGTAGCAGGAGAAGCTATGGTGGCAGGTTATTATCACAGCATTATCACAGTAGCAGCAGAAGTTATTATTATTATCATCACTTTGTGAAAGAAGACATGTACCCTGCTGAAGTGCATGCACACAAACGTGCATGCGTGCACCATGCAGACAAAACCAGTGTTGTTTGTGGCAGCACATTTTGATGGTAGTTTTAAAGGTCGCCTTCACACCAGAAAGCTTTCACCTCACGCCTCACCTATCCCGTAACCCCGGAGGTGTCGTTGGGGCACCACAGACGATCTGTTGTTGACCAGCTCTCTCTCCATCCCTCTCTGTCCTCGGCAGCTCTCAGGGCTGTATAGCTGACGTTTTTGTTGCCTTATACTCACAACTGTCTTCTGGTTGCCCTACTACACATTATGCATATTGCGCGTACACTTAGCGACGCCCCTGCATTGCCTCAACGAGTTCCAAGTGTGTCCATTCTCCGATGTTATCTTCCCGTCTTTTCTCTCGTCTCCCTCTTCTCCTGCCACCTCGCACGGTGCCTTTGAAGGATGGTCTTTGCAAGGCCTGAGGGTGAGGATCTGGTGATGTGTCCGTACCATCTCAGTTACGCTTTATGACAGTGTATAAGGTCATCATGTGGGCCGATGGCTTGGCTGATCTTTTGCCGTATACTGCCAAGCCAGAAAGCTTCACTGCGATTAAAGCGAATCCTATATGCTGCACATTGTCGGAAAGTACGTGCGCTTCGTTTGGCTAGGTGTGAAGCATCATTCGAATCCTAATGCGCATCAAAGAACCGCATGCTATATACTTCGACCAAAAACGGGGGTTTCGCTTGGCTTTCGAATCGCACTCGATTACGATTCGGTGCAGGTGTGCATGCAATCCGCAGCAAATAAAGGAAATTAAGCGAACAATGTCCAGGTACAGGCAAAACTATATAGTCAAAAGACTGGTGATGAAATGGGCTGGAACAGTTGGGGATTGGTTCTCTGATTTACACACACACACCAGATCAAACAAAGAGACACTTCACTGCTTTACCTCTTTTCTGAGAGTCTTAGCATTTTCAGCAGGATTGATTGATGGTTAGATTATGGTTATTCTGTGTGTGTGAGAAGGATGAAAGGGAGCTTCTCCATAATGCGCTGCATGAGCACCCCGTTAGCTCCCAGGACAGATATTCACCACTCACTCAATGCAAGATCAAGCCAGCGTGTTTTGCTACACAGACGTGGAAATATAGAGGAGGCTGGCTTGTTTTTCAGAGCACTAAATGCTTAAAAGAAATCACACTCTCTCTCTCTCTCTCATTAGAGCAGCACTATCCCTCTCTCTGTTTCTGGCGCCCCCTACTGGTACTAATAAGTCATATACTGGTGCTCAGATACACAGGCATACATTACACATACACACGCTGGTTGTAGGAGTGGTTGCACCACTCAAAAATATATACTGTAACTGTATACATATAAATGCATGAAGTGAACATTGGTGCGTTGGTTAAACAAGATGCGTGTTTGGGGGAAAAGAGGTGCGACCACCACAGTCTCAATCATGTCAGACCTCTGCCTCATGGGCCATGGCTCAGCGGTCCAGAGGCACCTTATTGGCCGGTATAGCCCAAGTCTGGCAGTGTGCCCGCGGGTTCGACTCGCGATCCCGACGGCCTTTACTGCATGTCACTCCCCCATCTCTCTCCCCCATTTCCTGTCAGCCTATACTGTCTGTCCCTGTCAGACCTCTCTGGGGGCTGGAGGACACTTTGTCTGTGACAGGTGCTCGTCACACACTCACAGACAGGGAGAGATGCGGCTCCCACACACCCACACACAGGGGGGGCTTGTCACAGGGGGAGCCACAACACTCCCCCACCCCCACACACACCCACACACAGGGGGGGGGGGGGGCTTGTCACAGGGGGAGCCACAACACTCCCCCCCACACACACCCACACACAGGGGGGGGGGGGGGCTTGTCACAGGGGGAGCCACAACACTCCCCCCCACACACACACCCACACACAGGGGGGGGCTTGTCACAGGGGGAGCCACAACACTCCCCCCCACACACACACCCACACACACACAGGGGGCTTGTCACAGGGGGAGCCAGCATCATGGATGACGTTGGTTGAACGTACTTTACAGGGACATGCACACATAGACCTCAAAGGGGGTGTTGTAGATTAAATAATGTTCCAAAGATGAAGGAATGACAAAGTTCTTCAGGGTTGAAGGGTATAATGAAGAGATTGTTTAATTGTGTTGTGGAAGTACATATAGGTTGGTGTATACTCATGTCTGTATAAGTCACGAAGATGAGATGTGTGGTTTATCGTTTGTTATAGCTGGATGGAATCCTTCTTAGGAATTATCAAATCATGTATGTAATTGATTTACTTTACTTGACTATAAAGTATTGCACCCGTGGCTGTGGAAAATAAATTGTAATCTATGAGGCAAAACTATGGTGAAGAAGAAGAGTTTTTTTTTCCAAGGGGTTCAGTATCAGTACAGTGTTGTTGCTGCTGTTATTGTTATTTTCTTCTATGCCTGAATGTGATGTCTGATGTTGCTCATAACATTCAATGT
This sequence comes from Protomyctophum bolini, assembly GCF_963924005.1. Taxonomy (NCBI): domain Eukaryota; kingdom Metazoa; phylum Chordata; class Actinopteri; order Myctophiformes; family Myctophidae; genus Protomyctophum; species Protomyctophum bolini. Next base: position 37,345,554 of record NC_137877.1, on the reverse strand, counting down.
GTGCCCTCAGGCTGCTTGTAGGAACACATGACCTTTTCTCACGAACACGCACGCACACACACACACACACACACACACACACACACACACACGCACACACACACACACACACACACGCCGCGCGCACGATTGCTTCCTTCCACACAAAACTCACAAAGTGCAGTGCTATAGGCTTTTGGCGTATACTGTAGGTGTATGCTAAGTAAGTAATCTGTTACTCCCCTGATGGAGATATCAACTTTAATTATGTAATTGATTTAGTTAAGTGTCTAATTCAATCTGCAAGCTGAGGCCATGGCTTGTTTTACATAAGTATCAAATCCCTCCGTTATCAAAGTCACAATCTCCCTAGCTCCCTCTCTCTATGGCTCTCTCTCTCTTCCTAGATATAATTTTTTTTTGCAATGTAGGCGTTTACCGTTTAGCAGACACTCTTAATCCAGAGCGACTTTACATTACGCAAGAACAAAAAGCATGACAATACATCACATACATTAAAAAAGTATCATGAAACATACGTAGGCTATAAGAACGTAACAGTGGAATATCTATATGAAACTATGCATGTGTACTTTATAGTGCTACAGTAGGTCAACATTAAATGTTACATAAATTGGGCCTTTGCATACGCCTGTATAAGGTCGTCGGGGCTAAGTGCTACGGGCCATTATCTATGGGCTCCATTTTCGTCACCGCTAAACCCCTTATCGCTAAACTTCTTTGCCTTTTTTCTTTTTTACTATTTTGAAAAACATTTTTTAATAGTTCAACTAACCAATCTACATTGACACGTTGTGAGCTTGTAGACTGGCCATTTTAAC
>NC_137877.1:37297233-37339733 GCF_963924005.1 Protomyctophum bolini | reverse complement strand
GGCCGCAGGCTAAACGGTTATCTTCATTACTGTCCCAACTAGCAGCTTTCTCTCGGGGTTATATAATCATCTTATATACTGTACTCTAGCTTCTCTCTTAGCCTTTATACTGTACGTCTCTGCTGTCGGGAAGAAACCTCTTGACTCCAAATTGTTCATTTTTTCAGGAATTGAAAATGATACGTTTTTCAGGAAAATTAAGTAAACCTTATGTTTTCAAAACAAAGCAATACAGCCCCATCGACACACAGCACTGATTTATGCAAAGAAAATCAAAAACCTCAAAAGTGGAGTTATGAGGTTTCCTCCCGACAGCAGAGATATCGGACTGAATGGAGACTGAAAGCATTATGAGGAAAATCTCTCCTCTCCTTTGTCTCTCTCAAATTTGAGTCTCTGTCAACTCAGAGAGTCTTTTAAAGGTTTAGGCTGTGTGCTGCAGGGTGCAGATTCAAAGAGAACAATAGAACATTGTATAAAGAGAATAAAAATACGCACTCTGTCTTGTTTAACCCTGAGGACGATTCTACAAATGTCTTCTAAATCCTGACAGTTTTCTGAAAAAACCTACGTTTCTATGTCAGTGGTTCTCAAACTATTTAATGTCAAGGACCCCTAGAATGATCTGTATTTGGCTGTCGACCCCCCCATCTGAAAATATGTTGTTAAAGACGTTCGCTCTGAAAGAATATATATTCAAAGATTTGCGCCACATTTTCACGATTTTTCAAAAATAGCAGACCTACAAGCTTGTAGATCTGCTATTTTTCAACAGCTAAAGCATAACATAATGCTTAAAACACCAAAAGCTCAAAATGAGCAGCAGTCACACACACATGCACACGCAAAAGTGCAGGGAAGGATTTCATACTTTTTTTTTTTGACTTACCATTTCTTTGTTGAGTGATGCTTGGAGTTGGAGGAAGCCTTTACTTTGCATGGACAAGTAAAAGCACAATTATTATTAGTCCTTTTCCATCTGCAAACCACTCGAACGAAGTGAGCCAACGTGTCCGTCTTGGTCCGAGAGTAACTTTTTTAACTCCTTTTAGCGTTCAATTCAGTCTATCAAACGCCCACACTATAATCCTCGTAGCCAATGTTGTGTGCCTAACTTATAACTTATCAGATAGTGCAAGCTGCATTGAGTCATACTCAAAGCTTGTCTTTTCATTCATTTATTTACTAACAATTACAATTACGTTACATACCATTGTGTGTCTCTACACAATTCTGTTACCTGCTTCCTGGTACCTGTTTCTGGTCATGTGACCCAAGCAACCAATACACAACGGACTAACAGCTGGGCTTTTTTGGGGGGGTTGCCAGTTTGGTTAAGTGTATGTGACGATATCCCCCACTTCATGCAAATAGTGCAGCAAATGAAACATTGTTGTTGTTAGGAGCAGAACAGGGGTGCAAAGTGTATTTATTCTTGTTTATTTGTTCAATGGGGAGGTATAGCGCCTATAGTCACCCACTTTATTTTATTTCATTATTTCAAATGTATATTTTTGAGGGGCGCTAGCCCCTCATATATACAGGTTTAATGTTTGTTTTTAGTTCAATGTTTGTTTTAAAAACGCCATTGACAATGAAGGGAAAATGTACGCCATATAGACGCCTTAACAGACGACTGATAAGCACCAGCATGCGTGCGCATAGCGGCAGCACAAGAACCCTTCCTCTCATAAGATGCAATGGAAAAGTTCAAACTGGAACTCACGTGTAGAAAATGCCCCATCAAACTTTCAGTTGGGAGGAGGAGGGGCAGTGGCGGGCGAGTCCACTTCAATTCAGCATACAGTAGCGGAAACGTCTCTCACTCTCTGCTGATTTCTGATCGCCTGCACCTTTGTTAAATTAACGCACACACGCAGTACACAAACACACTCCTCTCTCTCTCTCTCTCTCTCTCTCTCTGTCGCTCTAATTAATTAGTCTTAATGTCCAGCAGCTGTGCCTAGTTTCTCAAGAAACAAGGCACTGCAGAGAGACAGAGAGAGGCGGATCCTGCCGGGAGCTGCCTATGCCATAAAAGGCATAGGTGAGTTCCAGTCAGTAATAGTATAGCCTACTCTTGTCTAAGCTCTTTCCCAGCCACAGTTCCCTGTAGTTGCAGTCGTCAGCCATGTTACTGTATCCCCCCCGTCCCTTCCGTCCGTCCATCTTTCATCTCTCTCTCTCTCAATCTCATGTTTTTTTAACCCATTCCGGACGGGAAGGAACCCCTTTTGGTGTTTTTAAAAGCATTATGTTATACTTTTTAGCTATTGAAAAAATAGCAGATCTACAAGCTACAAGCTTGTAGTTCTGCTAAAAAAAAAACATATCGTGAAAATGTGGTGCAAATCTATATTCTTTCAGAGTGCTATACATTTGAGTTAATCCCTGGAACAACATATTTTCAGATGGGGGTCGGCGGCCAATTACATATAGTTTTGGGGCTCCTTGACATGTAAATGTTGAACGACTGACATAGAAACATGGGGGTTTTTTTCAGAAAACCGTCAGGATTTAGAAGACCATTCTGTAGAATCGTCCTCGGGTCAAAACGGATTAATAGCCCCCCCCCCCTTATCGTTCTTTTTGCTGCAGAGACAGCGAGGCCATTTATAGAAAATGAATGTGATTATTCAAGTTAAGGAACCACGCATCAGGGACAATGCCACTGTGCCCGGCACCACGGTTATCCAATATCCGTTTGGACTGCACTCCTGGCATTAAGGCTATACGGACAGTCACATGGGCCGGGGACGAGGAGGATACAAACGTCTCCACTGAGGAGACTCAAGTGTGTGTGTGTGTGTGTGTGTGTGTGTGTGTGTGTGTGTGCTCATTTATAGACCGTGAAACAGAGAGAGAGAGAGATAGAGAGAGAGAGAGAGACAATGTGTGTGTGAAGGCCCTGATTATACTTGGTTCTGTTCATACAATGTGTGTCTGTGCTCTGTAGTACACTGCATGTGTACAAGAGTCGACAGCACGGGCTGAACTCAACACAAGGCTAACACTGACATCTATAGTTATACGGCGCACAAGTTCTTTCAAAGTTATATACCTTGAATGAGTCCAAGTCAATGTGGGATTAGGAGGTATATAAGAAGGTGGCGCACTTCACCCATTTTGGGGGCGGGAACCCCTTTTTGGTGTTTTATAAAGCATTATGTTATGCTTTAGCTGTTGAAAAATAGCAGATCTACAAGCTCTCGGTGCCGCATCTAAGAGCTTGTAGGTCTGCTATTTTTGAAAAACCGTGAAAATGTGCCTGGAATCTTTGAATATATATTGTTGCAGAGCGGAGTTTTTAACTCTAATCTTTCCTACTGGGGAGGCCCCTGGAGTACGAGCTTGTAGGTCTGCTGTTTTCGAAAAATCCTGAAAATGTGGCGCACATCTTTGAGTATAATATTCTTTCAGAGCGAACGTTTTTAACTCAAATGTTTGCCCCCCCCCCCCCCCCCCAACAGGCTGCGCATCCCCCCGCCTGCACGCGTGTCCTCGGGCCGGCGCAGGCCATGCCAGACGTGAAGCCCGGCCTGCCAGCCATGTGACTACCCCCCCCCGGCCCCCCTCCCCCCCTCCAGCCGCCGCCATGGACCTGGAGCCCTGCATCGCCGACCTCTCCCCGAACCCGCTGCATTCCTCCTTCTCTTCTTCCCAGCAGCAGCAGCAGCAGCAGCAGCATATATCCGGGGTGGGCCATGGTGGCGCCCCCCACCACCCGGCCGTATACCTCCACGACGGAGGGGCTGCCTTCCCCACGCTCATGTCCAGGTGCAACAGCAGCACCCTGCTCACCAACCTGGGCCTCGTGCGGTACGGCCTGGGCCCCAGGCAGCAGCAGCAGCAGCAGGGGGCCCCTCCCAGCCAGGGGGCCCCCCCCGGCGAGATGATGATGGACCCATCGGGAGGAGGAGGAGGAGGCTGCAGTGGTGGCTGCAGCAGGCCTTACAGGAGCATGGAGAACCTCAACTGGAACAACGTGCAGCCGGCGGAGACGCCGGGCCTGTACGGCGTCCCCTACAGGAGCGTGGACAGTGAGTTCATCTTCCACTGCACCGCCACCAGCAGCCACTGGGGGGCCCCGATGGACGGCGGCTCCAATAAGGCGGGCTATTACGGGGCGATGATGCCCAACCCGGAGAGCCTGGCCTTCTACCCGCGGCGGCGGGGGTGTGGCCTGCCCCCCAGGACGGACCTGCCCCTCTTCCCTCAGTGGCTGTTCCCCGGCGGCGCGGACGAATGGGAGGCCAGGAAGGGCCTGAGGGACAAGCTCCGCCTCCACAGCGCCGCCAGGTCGTCGGCGGCCGAGCCCCTGAAGCCCCAGCATCCGCTGCGACCGTCCCCTGCCGTGCCTGCCGGCACGGTCCAGGTGCCGCCGTGCGATCGGGACGGAGGCCCTCCTCCTCCTCACGTCCCCACGGCGGCCGTTCACTGCAGGCCGCTGCAGTGCGCGGTGCGGCGCATCACCAGCCCCGAGGACATCAAACAGGAGGTGCTGAGGCGGCTGCAGCTGCGGCGGCAGAACAGCTCGCCCAACCTGCTGGCTCTACACCACCACAGCTCCTCCCCAGAGCGCCCGGAGGAGGGGCCTCTTAAGACTTCCTACACCACGGACAACATAGCCGCCAAGCGCGCGGCGGCGGCGGCGCCACCCGAGCCCCGGAGACTCCCCGCGGGGCGTCTGCACATCCCCACCTTCGAGGAGTTCAAGAGGATGAGGCAGCAGGAGGAGTGTCGTAGCGGGACGACGGCGGCGTCGGAGAAGGCTGAGGAGGTGCAGCTGTCCGCAGCACAGCCCGACGCCGAGACGACGGCTCCTTCGGGACGGACCGACGCTCCTCCTCCTCCTCCGTCTGCCTCTGACGGAGAACGAGGAGGAGGAGGAGAACGGACAGGTATTATTATAGGGCCACAATTATATTACACACGGTTATATTATTATATAATAATTGCCTGATCGCAATTGTTTGTTTGAGCAAATTTGCTAATTGTTAATGTGCATCATCTTTGGAATCATGATCTGTTCACGTTCATAAATGAACAGAAATGTCATCATTATTTCCTCATAATTGTACACGCTTCTTTCAACCACTTTTCAACCTGTTGTCCCTATTTGGGGCACTTAGGGCAAAACTACATATTTACCGTATATATATATATATTTTAAAACAAATAAAACAAATTACAAGCTCACGATGCGATGCGTTCTGAGCTTGTATACATTGGCTAAGTACAACGTAACGTTCCAATTGCTCAATTCCAAAATACACGACAAAACCATTCGTCGCAAATTCCTCGTCAACTGAAAACGGTCGTGCTCGTTACAGGCCCGAGGACAACAGGTGGTGAGGGCGGACAACACTCCTCAGAGACGGCCCCCTCCCCCTCTCCCTCGCCCCAGTGCACGCCCATCTCGCCCATCCGCACGGGCCCCGCTCCGCGCTCGCCCCTGCAGACAGAGGAGACCCCCGCCATGGCGGCGGGTGAGGAGGGGGGGGAGGAGGAGGAGGGGGGCTGCGTGGAGCCCAGGAGGAGCAGTCTGGAGCCGGCTGGGATCTCCGTGCCTCTCCTGAACCATCATCACAGGTATATGGTCCACTAAAACTATATGGTCGAAAAATACGTTCGTCTGTGACTAAATATATTGACAATAAGTGTAAAATTAGCCATTACTCAGAGCGTACCTGTACCTTACGCCAAGATACAAATTTATAGTCGACTAAATGAGCACGACACAATTGTTTGGCAGCGCGACATGCTGTCACTATGTGACAGCATAGTGACAGCATTTATGACGCCAAATCAACCGTAGATTGATATTATAGTCGACTAAAACTGCATATGATTTAAAAAAAAAGAACATGACTTAAAATGTTTGTGCATGTTGCAATTAAAACCCCAACAGTGATCACAGCAGCGGGGTCAGCTGGGAGCGTCCCGCCAGCTGCTGTCCCGCCCTGCTGCTGGAGGGGAGCGAGCTGTCCCGCTACGGAGCCAAGATATACAAGATGAAGGACGGCCTCATCGGCTCCGCTCTGGACCTCATCAAGAAGAGGTTGGTTCAGAATGGACGTCTAGTCTCGCCGTCTCACGTATAGCCTGCAGACTGTTATGACGCAGGGTGATTTGAACCCAATTATGCAGAGTATAACCACAGACAAGAATAGATGTTTAAGGATTTAATCAAAAGTAAGGCAAGTCTTACACTGGAATAGTAATGCAGGGTAAATCTCAGGAACGCAGGAAACAGCAATGAATAGTGTAGCCATAAAACAGGAACAAACAGGAATCCAGGGACTTGCATCGACAACATCAAACTATGGACTGACAAATGTGGTTTGCAATGAGTCCAGTATATATATAGGGGGCAGGCTGATTGTAGAAGTGTTTACAGGTGGGATGATGAGGGAGTTGGAGACAGGTGAGTGAATGGGACTGCAGTGTGGAATGGAAAGTGGGAGTGGCCAGGGCTGTGGAGAGACAGACCCTAACACAGACAACTATTACACAGTCTCCTGAATGCTATTAGGATCCCATTTAGACCTGGGAACGATTCTACAAAAATGTCTTCTAAATCCTGACAGTTTTCGGGGAAAAAAACCCCATGTTTCTATTTCAGTCGTTTTCAAACTATTTCATGTGAGGGACCCCCGAGATTATTATGTAATTGGCCGCCGACCCCCCATCTGAAAATATGTTGTTCCAGGGACCTCCCCCAGAAGCAAACATTTGAGTTAAAAACGTTGAAACTCTGAAAGAATATATTCAAAGATGGAACATTTTCACGATATTTCAAATATAGCAGACCTACAAGCTCGTATAGCGCTATGAGCTTGTAGATCTGCTATTATTCGACAGCTAAAGCAAGTCTGTGAGGGGCTTCCAGGGGATACAGGCAAAATACTGTGTGTTTTGGGTGTGTGCGTGCGTGCATGCATGCGTGCATGCGTGCACCAGTTTATACCTTATTTTGGACGTGATATTACAAATCCATACTGAAATGTAAGGGAGCCAGAGATCCAACTGGCTGCCGTTTAATTTGGAATCACAACACACATTACGTGGGGTTTTCCTTCCTTACTGATGGGACCACGGTATTTTGCCAAATGGCGTGTTTTCATCTTGATTAAGGTGTAATTAATGTCTTTTGACGGTGAAATTAGATCATGTGGCAGCCAGGCATCTGGGACTGGGGACAAATGACTGATGACTGATGTGCTGAAGGGTGTGTGTGTGGGTGCGTGCGTGTACTATACATGAAACTGTGAGTTTGTGCCTGGTGAAAGGCATGCATGCGTCCGTCTGCCAGTGCATTCATGTCTGTGTTGTTGGCATATCAATTTATCTCAGTTATTGTGTAGTAACAGCTGCAGCAGTTATAACCAGGGATAGCTCCCTGCATGGGAGAGAAGATATGTGTCTTTGCCAGGGGTCTGTGTTTCGTCTCTCTCTCTCTCTCTCTCTCTCTCTCTCTCTCTCTCTATCTATCTCTCTCTCTCTCTCTCTCTCTCTCTCTCTCTCTCTCTCTCTCTCTCTCCCTCTCTCTCTCTCTCTTGATGGCAGCTGGCCTGGATTGGATGAATGCTGTTGGATGAACGGATGGAACCTTCAGTCTGTCTGATTTGGAGGACGTACGTGCCAGGCAGGAGGTGTGAGGTTGTGTTTTTGGCACCGGGTCGAGGTCCATCCCATCCATGCCCTCTCTCTGTCTAGCCCATTTACACCTGAAAAAAATGTCTTCTAAATCCTGTCAGTTTTCGGAAATACCTCATGTTTCTATATCAGTGGTGCTCAATATTTCATGTCAAACACCCCCACAAATGTTATGTAATTGGCCGCCGACCCCCATCTGAAAATATGTTGTTCCAGGGACCTCCCCCATGAAGCAAAGATTTTGAGTTAAAAACGTTTGCTCTGAAAGAATATATATTCAAAGATTTGCGCCACATGTTTTAAAAAATAGCCATTTTTCAACAGCTAAAGTATAAAACAATGCTTAAAACACCAAAAGGGGTTCCCGCCCAACATGGGCTATAGTCTCTATACCCAGTAGAAAATACCTGACCCTGAAAACGCACTCAGGGCTGCAGACGAAGGAGCTTAAAAAACGATAAGAACTACAGAGGAATTTTTTTACAGTATACAGCCTTGAATTTTCCCCCCTGCACGCCCCTGTCCTGAGAACGTGATAAGATAGGAGATATAGGGCATTATCTCTATAGCTCCCCGCCCGGCCGTCAGCACTATACTCTCTCCACTGGCTGTCATGTCTTTGTCTGCAATGATGGATGGCTGGATCTCAGCTTCTTCGTGGAGACAGCAAAATATGTGTGTGTGTGTGTGTGTGTGTGTGTGCAGTGCGTGCGTGCGTGCATGTGTCACGGTTCGTGCGTGCGTGCGTGTGATTTGATTTCAGCGAGGGTATTTCTTTGTGTCCTTGTCTAGGTGCGTGCGTGGATTTTGTCCGTCGATCGCGTTTACACATGCAAAGTAAACCTAGTGCTCTTATACTAAGACCCTTCAACAGCTCCGAGACCACCGCTCCATCCCCACAATATTCTTCTTCGGTCCGTCTTTCAACATAACCCCTCAGCGAGGGACATGACAACAACACACATTCCCTTCATCATGGATCTATATTATTTTCGCCTCTCTCCCATTAGCTTCAGGGTCGGTGAATATTTTAATATTTGGAGATCTATTCATGATATTCCGTTTGATCCATGCCCCCCCCCCACTCCCAGACTCCCCCGGGGGTCCTATATTGACTCCACTAAACAAGTCTCTGTTTTAGCGCCCCCCCATGGCCCCCACAGAACCTGCCCTGCATAACAATGTATAGTTCATGATGGGCTCCTTGTCGGGATATTAGCCCATTTTGGACCTGAGAACTGATTTGGGACAAAATGTCTTCAAAATAATGAAAAAAACTCAGTTTATATTATGTCAGTTGGTGCTCAACCTTTTTCATGTCCGCAAGGTCCCCCAGAATTATCTGTATTTGGCCACGGACCGGACCCCACATCTGAGTTTAAAAAAAAACGTTCGCTGTGGCCTGGGCCGTGGCTCAGCGGTCCAGGCACCGTGGCTGGTAATCCAGTCTGGCAGTGTGCCGCGGGTTCGATTCCCGATCCCGACGACCTTTACTGCATGTCTCTCCCCCCCCCCCCCATCTCTCTCCCAATTTCCCTCCATAAAAAATATAAAATAAAGGTGAAAGCCACAAAAAGAAAAGAAAAAAACATTCGCTGTGAAAGAATATATATTAAAGGGGTTCCCCCGTCCTGAATGGGTTAGACTCATATTCACATTATCACACACCAGAGAGAGAGACGTTTATGGAATATATGCCGTATAAACTGCAAAGTATACTGGAGCTAGCGGAGCGTCGCAGTATGGCCGCTATAACAAAGACTTGGACGTCATGTTTAGGTCGCTGTATATTCCCCACAACGTGCAACATTTCTGTTTATGTGTGTATTTAGAAGAGAAGTCAGTCCGCACACAGCTCGACTGCTGCCTCCAGAGCGTTTCATTTATTTTAAAACGCATGGCATTTCAACAAACACAACGTTTCGGCCATTGTTGGCCTCCACCAGGTGTCTTAATTGTTACCTATGGTGAAGGTCAACAATGGCTTAAAACTGTCCCCCTATTGTCCAGCACCAGCGAGGGAGTGAATGTAGCGCAACCTGACTGTTTTAAATATGTACAAGAGCCTTGTGAGGAGTGATATATAATTCGTAAGAAAATGACAGACAGGCTAATTTCAATGTCACACTTGCTGCAGTAAGAGGTGACGTATCATTCACGGTGATTCGCTAATAAATGAGGTTTCAGGTTATTACCTCCCATGCATCATCTGAGGTGTGACAGGTAATATTGGCACGGAGAGGTTTTTAATCACAGCTTTTCCAAGTGGAAACCAATTGAATGTTTTATAGCTCTAAACCTTATTGTAGTGCCCAAATCCTATAGAGCGTCGCAGTCCCGCCCCCCTACCAGGGCCCCGGGAAATTATTCCCCCGTTCCATTTTCCTCATAGACATTTCAAAACGTATTTATTTAAAGACCCTTTAAGCATCGTACAAAGCCAACTCGAGTCATGACAAATCATGACAACAAACAAATAATTAGAAAGAAGAAAAAAACGGCAGGTTACAGCACTATTTTTGTTGTTTTTTTCTTATTTGTAATTATTTGTTTGGTCCAAAATATTGTGTTTGTTGTCATGATTTGTCACGACTCAAGTTGGCTTTGTACGACGCTTAAAAGGTCTTTAAATAAATACTTTTTTAAATGTCTATATACGCTCTATACTGTATATTTGTGGCACTAGCCTAGTGGTTGCCGACAGTTGGGTTGTAGTTAACCCATTCTGACCTGAGATCAGATTCATACGAGGTTTTCCACTGGACACACACTGGTCTGATTAACCCATTCTGACCTGAGATCAGATTCTAAACATGTCAGTCGTTCTTTGATTTTTCAAAAATAGCAGACCTACAAGCTCGTAGCGCGCCACTCGGTGGCGCGCTATGAGCTTGTAGATCTGCTATTTTTCAATAGCTAAAGCATAACATGATGCTAAACACCAAAATGGGTTCCCGTACAGAATGGGTTAAGACTGTGTGCTCCAGAAAGTAATGTCACTACAGCATAGCATAGACAACACAGCCACCTAAACACAGTCTGAAAACTGTTGTCATATAGCAACACCTGCTGCTTGATTGAGACGTGATAAATACACCTGCCAATCTTGACATTGACCACGCCCCTCAGTGGACATCATTGGACACAATTAGGAGGCTCCTATTACACTTATTAATAATGACATCATGCATGCTTGCTTGGCCCTGGCCTGCATGGCACACATACTGTATTTAGTGCATGGACGCTATACTGTAGATTGTCTTTGATGTTGCATTTTTAACCAATGACAATTTATGTCATAAATGTGCGAACATTCTGTCCGTGAAAACCGACCCATACATACAAGTTGCATAATTAGCACTTATAGTACTTTTGGTACCACTGTTTTTGTACTTTTACTCAAGTACATTTTGAATTACGGCTATTTTTACTTGTAACGGAGTTTTTCTACATTGCAGTATTGATACTTTTACCCAAGTAAAGAATGTGAGTACTTTTTCCCCACCACTGGGGTTATGTAAGAGTCAACTTAATGAGACCTCATGGTGATTCACCGTGCATGGGGTGTGTGATGTTCAGAGACAGTATCAAAGGGAGCAGCACATGCAGCATATTAAGGCCAAATTAGGTTATCGTGGCCAATTAACACAGTTTAAAAAAAGTTAAATGATACACCACCAAAACCACGCATGCAACCACGCTTAAATTTGCCTGTTAATGATTGAACTGTCAGCGCTCATCATCACGAGATTAAGGGAAAAGCGTTCCTGGTGTGCTGAATGCAGAGGGGTGACAGAGGGGGTGACAATATCTTAACCTCCGGTATAGTAATTAATTTGTCTAAAAATGTCACCGTTTGGAACACCTTTATCTTATTCTCATCTTTATGGCATGAACATTTCATAATTAAATTCTAGACCTATAAACCTATAGCCTATATTCTACGTTGTGTAACGTCACGTCAATTTTATAGTAAAGTAAAAAAACTGGAAGAATGTCAGGAAATTGATTGAAAGGAAATTGATTGTTTCTGTTGACAAACACAGGATGCCCACTGTATCTCAATGCTAAATGGAGAGCAGTGTTGTTTTTGGCATCAAATTTCTATTTTAGTTTCTTGAAACGTTTAGTTTTAGTCACATTTTAGTCACCTGGAATGTTTTAGTGTTATATTAGTCTAGTTTTAGTCGACTAAATATCATACGATTTTAGTCGACTAAATCTACAGTTGATTTAGTCGACTAAAATGTATTTTGGCGGGGCCTTGATGCAGTCGTAATGACTGATTTTACAGTCATCGCAGCGCGACGCGTTTTGAGCTTGTATAGATCTGCTATTTTCAGCATGCAACCAAGTATAAAATGACTTGTCCACTATAGTCCCTTCCTAACGTTTTAGTCTAGTTTTTATTTGTTGACGAAATTGTCAGTATATAGTTTGTCTGTATATTAGTTTTAGTCATCATGGCTTAGTTTTAATTTTGTTTTACATTCACCGGTAGTGACATTTTTTCGTCATAGTTTTACTCAACGAAAACAACACTGATGGAGAAAAGCCGTCCTCTCTCTTTTTAGCTCAAAAGGTAAAAATAAAATGAGGAGAGGGGGGATAAAAATAGATGTACTTTATTTAGAAAAGTTAAAATAAGCCAACATGTTTCGACTCAAACAGAGTCTTCATCAGGGCAAGTATACTTGCAAGTACTTTTGATAAAAAATAAATGTATACGACTCTGTTTGAGTCGAAACATGTTGGCTTATTTTAACTTTTATAAATAAAGTACATCTATTTTTATCGCCTCCCACTGATCCTTGAAGCACCAGCCCTACTTTATCATTTTTTTGCATCTCCATCGAGCAACCTGGTTTGATTTTCTTTTTGTCGCTATAAATGGTTGAGTTTTCGGGATATCATCTTCAACAAATGGCTCATCCCGCCAGCCTCCATTGTCCCATAATACCGGCGTATAGCATCTTGTTGGATGGAATTTGCAGATCGTCTTGTCCATTATTGGTCCCTAGCTGTGCTTCATGTGTCACGCAGTGTTGGTCAGAATGAGTTCAAAATGTATCCAGAGGATAGAGCTCCTTGAGATGTACAGTAGCATCTAATTTTATTTATTTATTATTATTTTTGAGTGGTGCAACCACTCCAAGAAACAGCAATGTCCGTATGTCCCTACTATATGTCCCTATGTTTAGAGTACCTACCAGTAGGGGCAAAAGTGGCGCTGTTGTGCTAGATCGGGATCGGGAGTCGAACCGCACGGCACACTGCCAGACTGGATTACCAAGCCAAGGTGCCTGGACCGCTGAGCCACGGCCCAGGCCTATAGCATCTCATTTCAGACAGGGGTCCTATATATACAATACACATAATGTAAAACATTACATACAATACAAATACACACTAGTATACAAACATGTACAGATAAAGATAGCTTTGCAGACCCTCTCCCACCTACTGTATACAAGCCTAAAGTCACCTACATGGAAACCCTCCCTGCACGAGTCCGCCTCGCCTCGCCTCCCCTCCCCTCCCCTCCCCTCCTCCCCGGGGGTCACAGCAGCAGTGGCCGGGCCCCCCCGTGTGCCGCGCGTGTCTACCCAGCCCCTCAGCCAGTTAGCAGACGACAAAGGAACCAAGGAAATGCGTGACGATGCTTTTGCTAAGTCGCTGTGCCTGTGTGCCGCGCGCGCGTGTGTGCCGTGTACGTGTGTGCGCATGCTAGCCCCCCCCCGGTCAGCGACCTTGGTCAAAGGGGGTTCAGGTGTTAATGGCCACTGATGCGTCTAATCACCGCTCCCCCGGGTCCTTCAGCGGTGGCTGGACGGACCAGACCCACAAGTCCCTCGAGGGGGGCTGGTGGGTGGGTGGGTGGGTGATGGAGGAGGAGGGGGACAAGAAGGAATGGATGAAAGTCTGGGGAGGGAAAAGGAAGCAATTTGTGAGCCTGTGAGGCGGACAGTATAGGAGGAGAGCAACGCAGGGAAGCCTGCAATCACATAATGCTGTCCATGCACCTCCTCTGCTATTCTCCAGATAACCGTCAGTGGCGTGCACAGACATTTTAGAGGGGCTCAAGTGGAAAAAAAGGGCACCTTGTGCAGGGCGTGGAACCGGGCCGGTTGCCTTAATAGTGTGAGATTTATAGATTTTGGGGCCTAAATAATATATTAGAAGCTATATTAGAATTGATCAATGTCACCATGGTCCACTCCACATATATATACCGTACAAAAAAAAACACACTGTAAAAAACGCTGTACAAAAAACAATCATTTTTTTTGTCCCAACCTATGTCCCGATATTTAGAGTACCAATAGGGGGTGCTGTTGCAACACTCACTTCAGACTGGTCTGAATTTTTTCTCTCTCAAAAGGGCACATTTTGTCCAGAGGGGAAAAGGGCAGGGGGGTGCTCTAGCACCCCCTAGTGTCTATCTGTGCACGCCACTGATAACCGTTTATTTCACCCTTTCTCTCTCCCTACCTTCCGCTCCCTCCTCTCTCCCCCCTACCTTCCGCTCCTTCCTCTCTTCCCCCCTCCTTCCTTCCCTCGACCCCCCCTTTCCCCATCCACTCTCTCTCTCTCTCTCTCTCTCTCTCTCTCTCTCTCCCACCCTCTCTCTCTCTCTCTCTCTCCTCCCCCCTCCCTCCCTCCTCCTCTCCAGCTGCAGTGCAGAGAGCCCGGCCGATGAGACCCCCGTCAGGGTGTCAGGTGACCGGGAAGCAGGAGGAGGAGGAGGAGGCTCTGACATCACCACCGCCCCCCCCACGACCCACTGTCAATCCTCGCCCGTCTCCATGGCAACCGCGGCGGCGGCTACGGCCTGCAGCGGAGCGACCGAGGAGGAGGAGGAGGAGGCGGAGGAGGCGAGCGACGAGACGCCCGCAGGAGGAGAGGAGCCAGCGGAATGCGTAAGGACCCTCTCTCTCTCTCTCTCTATCTCTCTCTGCCTATTATTGCAATATAGTTGCCCTCCTTTGTCTGTGTGTGTGTGTGTGTGTGTGTGTGCGCGTGTGCACGCACGCTCACCGTCTTTTTCCGCGATGCCTTGCAGCCTGCCGGCAGAGATGTATATTACTGTATGAGGAGTATACAGGCTATCATTATACCATTCAAGGATGGTTGAGGCAAGGGGACTGCGACACACACACACACACACACACACGCAAACACATAGGGACACACACTCATGCAGGGGTTGGTGGTGGTGGTGGTGAGAGTCTGACAGCAGGGACGAGCGTTGCGGCGCTCGATCTGCACCGCTCTCTCTCTCTCCCCCACGAAAAAACAGAAAAAAAAAACGCGACGATGCGGTGAAGCAGGATTAAGTCTCTCCCCCACCCCCCCTCCTCCTCCTCCTCCTCCCCGGTCGACCGACTGACGGCCGCTGCATGGTAACTCGCATCTTTCATTTCATCGCTCTCCGTCCGTCCGACCGTCCGACCGTCGCATTCATGCATGCCTCTGTTTTGCACTATAGCCTTTTAGCCCGCTGCTAATGTTGTGTGTGTTGTGTGTGTGTGTGTGTGTGTGTGTGTGTGTTCCTCTCGGTGGGTCTGGGGGGGCTGTCACACCAGCCATAATGTCTCTCACTCCTCGCCGCCTCTCGCTCTCTGCAAGGGAGGCTGAGAGCGTGTACGGTTGACTGGGGTTGGGGGGGTTGGGGGGGTTTGGGGGGTGCTTTGCTGTATTGCGGTCGTCATGTGTAAAAGTCAGGAGGGGGTGGCCGGCGGCACATATACTGTAGGTGACAGATGTCACACAGTTCAACGACTATAGGTTTGTATAGGTTGGCGGTGGTGGTGGTGTCATTGCAAACCGGCGACCTTCCACACCATGGAGAATGAATGCTTCCACGCTTTGGCGTATTATAGGGCTGCATGGACGATAATATATTGATATTTTATGATCGATAAGAGACTATATAGATAGCATTTGGGATTTTTGGATATCTTAATAATAACTGTGATGTGGCGTAAGTTAATCACTCAAATCCCTATTTTATATATATTTTTTAAATGTACTTTTTTTTAAATATATATATAGCAAAAAAATAGCCGATCTACAAGCTCCCGGCACGTCGCATTGCGACGCGTTGTGACACCAACTATTCCCTGACATCGGCTATATTGTGGCCTGTGTGTAGTGTGTATGTCCTATATAGCTGCACGTCCGCTTTGTCATGCGGTGTTGTGCTTTAGGCTGCTATATGGGGATGCACAGCTAAAGGGTGTTGTTGTTGTTCAAGGAATTGGCAGCATCAAGGGGTGGGGGGTGGCGAGGGAGGGTGGTCATAGAATCAATCATGTGAACGTCAATATCGTTAGAGATTTGGTGATTAGAGGCCACCACCAGACCAGTATCTATACAAAAAGGTGTCATGTCATGTGTCATAGTGAGGACCTTTGAACTTTCAACCCCATGGGGTCCAATCCCAAGGGCCGTGTGGTGTGGCCCCTGCAGACTGTAGGAGGTTTTAACCCATTTGCTCAACCAGTTTCATGTCAATTAAGGACCCACACAGAATTATCTGTATTTGGCCCGCGGGACCCCCATCTGAAAAAATGTTGTTCCAGGGACCTCCCCCCCCGGAAGCAAAGATTTGAGTTAAAAATGTTCGTTCTGAAAGAATATATACAGTATATATTCAAAGATTTGCGCCACATTTTCACGATTTTTCCAAAATAGCAGACCTATACAAGCACCGAGTGCCGCGCTATGAGCTTGTAGATCTGCTATTTTTCAACAGCTAAAGCATAACATAACGCTTAAAACACCAAAAGGGGGGGGGGACGATGACACACACGCAACAGGCCAACAGCATGCACGCGCACCACCAAGGCTCGCCCCCCCGCTCAATCCTGATTGGCGGAAGGCCCCCTCCATGCTGATTGGATGAAGGCTTTCTCACCCACCACCAAAGCCGAAACTAGGGCAACACTATTAGTCGACACACAGACAGACAGACAGACAGAGAGCACAGCTGTCCTGTGCTCTCTCATTGGCTGTAATACAGGCCTTCTCGGGATGCGGTCGCAACCCAGTTCATATACTGTACGATGTACAGTCGGCGAGAGAGCCAAATATCAAACCTGCTAGGATATTCATAAACGCTGACGGGAAGGCGTCGGCGAGTGCTTTTAATTAACCGGCGCTGGGTCTTCTCGCAGAGCCTTTCACACACACACACAGCGAGCAAAACCTCTGGCGATCAAAGCCCCGATCTTGTGTCTAGATCGGGGAGTTTTGTCGGCGAGCGCCAAAAGAATGCTCTCCGACAGCTTATATCGGAGCAAAAATGTCGTGCCGTACACCGTGTACGAGCCATTAGCAGAGAGAGAGAGGGCATGAGGAGGACTTTTGTGAAGGATGAGAGACATCCTTGGATCTGCACGGCGTTTTGCTATGTGTGTGTGCCAGAGAATTCCTCTGCTTAATACAGCACCTTGAAAGACACATTGCAACTGCAAGTTGTTTTTCTCTCTCTTATCTCTCTCTCTCTTGGGAGACCTTTGTTCTATATCTTGGAGGCTGCAGAGCCTGTTTCATTAGATGTGTAATTGTCCGACCATATACGCCACATTACGTCTGAGTGCTTGAGTCTGAGAGTTTGGATCCCCGGCATATTATCGTCGGCGCGCTGCCTGATCTGATATCAAGGAATATCCTGCCTGTGGTTTATTATGCAATCACATTAGGAATCTGGACGAGGTTTCCGCCGTCGATGCAACGCCATCTTACACTCCCCTATACGATAGCGTTGCTTTAACCCATTCTGACCTGAGATCAGATTCATACGAGGTTTCCACTGGACACACACTGGTCTGATTAACCCATTCTGACCTGAGATCAGATTCTAAAAAATGTCAGTCATTCTTCGATTTTTTTAAAATAGCAGACCTACAAGCTCGTAGCGCGCCACTCGGTGGCGCGCTATGAGCTTGTAGATCTGCTGTTTTTCAATAGCTAAAGCATGACATGATGCTAACACCAAAAGGGTTTCCCGTTCAGAATGTTCTATCTATATCTATCCAACAGTTTCGTGAAAAAAGCTATGTTTCTATGTCAGACGTGGTGCTCAACCTTTTTCATATTATCAAGGACCCCCAGAATGATCTGTATTGGCCGTGGTGGACCAACATCTGAAAATATGTTGTTCCAGGGACACCCTCAGAAGATTTGAGTTAAAAACGTTTGCTGTGAACGGATATACATTCAAAGATTTGCACTCACTATAAAAAAGCAGATCTACGAGCTTGTTGTAGCTCTGCTATTTTTCAATAGCTAAACTATAACAAAAAAAAATTACACCAAAAGGGGGTTCCTGTCCTGACTCCTGAATGGGGTTAACATAAACTATCAGAAACTAGAACTGCACTCTGTCGAGTGCCTACTTGCTTGTTGCACACTAGTAGGCCATAAATGGCCTACTAGTGCGCAAGCAGAGCGCGCAAGTACTGTAGACCGCTACAAACTGTCAAATCTCAGCCTCTCTGTGAAAGAATGTTTGCTATATTTAATTATTAGGTTTAGCCATTTGACAGCAGTAGTATTTTGAAGTATGGTCAAATCTTCTATCTATAAAGGAAATACAGTCCCATCGTTCCAGAAGTGTCCAGGATCCACTTGACGCTTTTTTTTTTTACGTTTCTTTTCGTCCAATCACGCAGCACCCTGGGCTGGGCTGCAGGCGCTCCAGCTCGGACGCGGCCTATGAGCTGGCGAGGACGGCGAGGAGCCAGCGCGAGTGCCGCCTCCGGCCCCACTACAGCGACCCCATGCCGGCCGACGCCGCCAAGCGCAAGCAGCTGGAGATGAAGATCGCTGCGGCCGCCCGGCTCCACAGCCAGCGCCGGGACCGAGAGCGAGACCGAGACCGAGACAGCGGTGAGTATTTATATATAAACACCTCGTCATGGCCTGCACGGGATGACCTTTTAACGTGACCTTTTATGTGCATTACGGCTCATAATCTGTTCAAAATGCGATATCCGGGGCTTGATTAGAGCTTAGTTTGACTTAGATGTGCCAAAAACTATTGTCGCCCGATCCCATCACCTCTCCTCCTCTCTTGTGAAAAAGCTAGCGGAAAGTTTACTAGTGTTTGAACCGGAACTGATTGTCGGCCATTTTAGGAGTTTTTTCAAAAAACGTCTGGCACTAGCGAGCTAGCGGCTACACTACAGCACTGGTGTAGTGTATTAAGGTTGGTGAGGGGTCCGTTAAAACGACCGGAGTGATGTATAGGGGTTGGTTTGGTCAAGAGTTCCAAGACGGCCAGAAGTCACTTGGGAGAGTCTTTGTTCCTGAGGTTATGCTAGCAGAGTTCTGAATATCCACCACAGGTATTTTGTGGCTCAGTGCCGACTCTAGGCTGGCACACACACAGCACACACTTGTGCGTGGGGCACTACTTCCGACAGGGCACCAAAATGCAGCAAGCCGATCCTGATAACGAATTATTATGAAATACTGTAACGAGTCACTCACAGCCTGCGCGTGTCCTCGAGTTGCATGCGTGTGGGTCTGCTCTGAGCCCCTCCTTCCTAGCCTGGCATGGCCAGTCTGATATCACTGCGTAGATATAGGTATGGCCCTGGGTAGTGTTGAAGACCTGCATTTCCAAGGGGCTTCATTTAAAAACATTTCTCTGGTGATATACCTGCCCCCATATTTGCATACTGGTTCCCTGATTGGTCCCTCGCTATATACTTCGGAGGGAGTGAGATCCAATCACAACTGAGCGGTGCCAGACCAAATCTGCTGAGGGCAAAAAATTAAATTAAAAATAAAGTTCTCCCTGGACTTTTAGAAAACCACATGCCCCACAGTGTGTGTGTGTGTGTGTGTTTTGTCCAGCCAAAGGGCTGGACAAAACACACACAAACGAACCCTGGTTTGTTATTAAATGTAAAATAAATTAAAAAAAATGCACGCAGGAGGGAGTGAATCACCATGATTGCGTGCGAAATCTAAATGGCAAGATTTTCAGCGGGCCACGTGCATGCAGAAAAAACAAAGCCTGGCATTTCATACAATCTGCCCCACTTAATTAATACAGAGATTAATTATTAAAAGCTGTGTCCACTTTTTTGCGCGCCTCCCTTTAGGCAACTACATTGACCGTGAATATTTTAATTTTAGCCTTTGGTCTCTTTTCGATTCCGGTGCTAATACCCTGAGCTTCACTCACAAAGGAAGGTGTTTGGTCCAGTGTTGTGTCACTCAATAAGGTATGATAACGATTGACCTTATTGCATAAAAAGCTGTTACCCTCTTGACAGGTTCAGCATCTGTCTATGCATTGTTAGCCAACATTTATAGGAGGGCAGTGGCTCACATATATAGAGCGGGAATCGAAAGGTTTCCCAATGGCATCTGCTGGCAAATTGTTATGTCATATATAGGATTTGTGGACTGTTACATCACAGTCCACATGCAGGCAAATCAGGGCATGTTTGAGCCTAATTATATATTCATAAAACCCTAGGGTGCAATTAAGCTCAGAAAACCTAAAAACAAAACAAAAAACACCAAAACTTTCACCACACATTTAAGTAAAAGTATCAATACGGCAAAGTAAAAAATGTTAAATTTTCAAAATGTATACAATTATTTTCATAAAATAGCAGATCTACAAGCTCACAATGAAGTGGTTACTGTATGTTTTGTAATCATATTCAAAATGTACAAAGTACCTATAGTCTCCAACGTTTTCAAAAAATTAGTAAAAGTAAAAGTACAATATTTGCCTCTGAGATGAGTAGTGGAGTAGAAGTAAAACTGGAAATACTCCAATAAAGTACAAATACCTCAACATTGTACTTGAGTTAATGCATACACAACTACTGTCAAATCCCCCTTTTTGAAACTAAGCCCTCGCCACTCGCCCTACACACATCCACTCGCTTTGAGCATAGATATATCAATAACAGAGACGACGCTGGAGGCGAGAGGAATCCCGGTGCCGTCTATTATTTATATATCTATGCTCAAACCAAGTGGAAGTGTGTAGGGGGCGAGGGCTTAGTTTCAAAAGGGGCCGAAGTGTCCTTGAGCAAGACACTGGACCCCTAACTGCTCCTGATGTTGCTTCCGCCTTCAGTGTGTGTGAATGTAAGACGCTATACATGTATAAATGCAGTCTTTATAGGCCCGGCCCCTAATCGTGATCATCAAGGTTTTATTGTTTTTTTTTTATCCCCTCCCTTCTAAAGCATGTTGTCTAAATCCTCCCCTACTCATGAAAACACATTGATAGAGAAGTTTATGGGGCAGTTCGGTGGCCGAACGGTTTGTGGAGCGGTCTTGATATCGTGAAGGTCGCTATAGTTCGTATCCCCGGACCGGCACGTTAAAATTACCACCGCTGAAGTGCCCTTGGACAAGGCATTGAACCCCTTACCATGAAATGTTCTATGAGCAGGGCCTGGCTGTAAACAATTGTTCTTGAGCTTAGTCCAGTTACCCTGGGTAAACATAGTACCTTTCCTTTTCCTTTTACGTGCGCATGATGTACCTACTGTATGTTGTTAACTTAAGTTCAATTTAAATTGTGTGTAAAATTCTCAATAAAAATCGCAGCGTGTAAAGTGAGGGGGGAGGCGCTCTTATCATCATACTGTACATCATCATCTCATTCTGGCCAATCGAGGGGTGCTCTTATGATCATACATCACCATGCACATTCCGTGCTGAGCCAATCAAATCATTTCAGTGGTAGACACCCACAAGCTGTTGCCAGACCGTTTTTTTTTTAAGACAGCTGGTGGATGGAAAATAAGCTCCACCCACGCGGCAGAATGCCGCGGGGGGGCAAGCGTTTCCGGGAATCTGGCCGTCGCGGCAGTCAGCTGTGTGGGTGGAGCTTTTTTCCCCCATCCACCAGCTGTCTAAAAACCCGGAAGAGACACCGTCAGACGGCTTCCTTTGGCCGCGCGGGCCTGTCTGCTCAGGGTCTGGAAACGCTGACACACAGACACACATAATTGGGCAAAAGAAGGCCCTCGTCAACTATAAGGATTTTACTGCATGGTGTGGTGTAGTCAGTGTATGTGTCTGTGGGTGTGTGGATTGGAAGTGCGTGCGTGCGTGCGTGCGTGCGTGCGTGCGTGCGTGCGCACTCGCACACAAGGAAGCTTATAAAGACAGACGGGGACAGATAAGAACGCGGCAGGTTAAAGAAAGATAAGAGAACACGAGAACAAATTATCCACCAGAAACAAATTGATAAGAAGGACGACCCCGAATGACTCGTCTTGTCCGTCCCCGTGTTTTCTCCTCCAATCCTTCCACCACATGTATAGCTCCCGCCGCGATGCGCGGCCGCTCGGAGCCGCGGGGCGAGGAGCGCCAGGGCGGCGGTCTGAGCGCGGCGGCCACGCGCTCGGGGCAGCAGCAGCACCGCTGGAGCACCGTCAGCAGCCTGAGCGCCGACAGCGGCGTGGTGGGCCTCAGTGACGAGCGCGAGGAGGAGGACTGCGGCAGCGGCGAGCCCCGGCGCCACCACCACCACCACCACCACCACCGGCGCAGCCGCGGCGGGGTCGACGTGGAGCGGGCGGACAGCGGCATCGGGCCGGGCCTGGGGGGGGGCCCTGCAGCGGGAGGAGGAGGAGGCCCCCGCGGCTGGAAGCGGCCGTCCGCCTCGCTCCGGGCCTGGGAGGCCCAGCGGCCCTGCCCCGACTGCGGCCAGAGGGACCTCGGAGGAGGTATATATATATAATATATATACTTTGTGGTATTATTTATGGGCTCCATTTTCGTCACCGCTATAAACTTCCTAAACTTCTTTGCCATTTTGTTACTGTTTGGCTAAACATTTTTTAATAGTTAAAATGGCCAGTCTTCTCACAGTGGCTCACAGTGTGTCAACGTAGATTGGCTAGTTGAACTATTCAAAAATGTTTTTCAAAATAGTAAAAAAAAGAAGTTCAGGGATAAGGGGTTTAGCGGTGACGGAAATGGAGCCCTATATAATATAGTATGTATAGTTTTATGTATAGTTTCATTATATAGATATTCCACTGTTACGTTCTTAGCTTACACAGTCATGTTTTATGATGTATTGCCATGCTTTTTGTTCTTGCTTATTGTAAATCGCTCTGGATTAACCCCTTTTGGTGTTTTAAAGCATTATGTTATACTTTAGCTATTGAAAAATATGATACAGAAACATAAGGTTTTTCGGAAAACTGTCAGGATTTAGAAGTAATTTGACATCAGGCCTAAATGGATTAAGAGCGTCTGCTTAAATGCCTCAAATTGTAAAAATGTGTAAATTGAGGAGGAGGAGGAGGAGGAGGAGGAGGAGCCTCCCGGGAGCTGCGGAACGGCGAGGGCGTCGTCAGCAGCATGTGCGAGCGCTGCTCCAAGCTGCGCACCGAGCGCAAGGAGGCCATCCTGGAGTTCCTCAACACGGAGTCGAGCTACGGCGAGGACCTCCGCATCATCCGGGAGGAGTTCTACTGCCCCATGCAGAGCGCCGGCCTGCTGACCGCCGAGCACCTGAGCGTGGTGTTCGGCAACGTCCAGGAGCTCATACAGGTCAACGAGCGCTTCACCGAGCACCTGCAGGACAGCATCGACCAGGCCTTTGACCAGGTGACGCATGCACTCACACACGTAGGACCAGGCCTTTGACCAGGTGACACATGCACTCACACATAGGACTAAGGACAGCATCGACCAGGCCTTTGACCAGGTGACGCATGCACTCACACACGTAGGGCTGTGAATGGACAGCATCGACCAGGCCTTTGACCAGGTGACGCATGCACTCACACATAGGACTAAGGACAGCATCGACCAGGCCTTTGACCAGGTGACGCATGCACTCACACACACGCAGTGCTGTGAATCTCTGGGTGTCCCACGATTCGATTCAGATTATTTTGGGGTCACGATTCGGTTCAAAATCTAATTTCTAAAGCATTTTCTTTTACAGATTAAAAAAACGATTGTCTATTCAAAATGATTCTCGATTCAAATACTACAATACAATACAGCTGTGCTGATCTGAAGTGACTAGTACTGACTATACGGTAACTTGAAAATGACCGACGTTTACTGTGACTAGGGTATAAGCTTACATTTGAGGCACATTATGACGTGCATTTTCCCTTCATTGTCGATGGCGTTTACAAAACTTGAACTAAAGACAGACATTAAACCTGTATATAGGAGGGTCTCTAGCTAGCTACCCCTCAATAATATAGACTTGAGTTTCCTTCCTCTAACATGCTATTAGAGACCCTGACAGGGGGCCAAGAATACCTTGTCTGCATGCTCGCACGCACGCACGCGTTTTATTGCGTTTTTACGAGTGTCTGTTGTGCTGAGTGTGCGTCGTGGCTGACCAACTCACTGCTTCGCCTCTGCAGGGAGACGAGGACCTGCTGACGGTGTACATCGGAGAGATCTTCCTGGAGTATGTCAACATGCTCCCTGCCTTCCAGACCTACTGCCTGCAACAGTCCACCTCAGTCAACATGCTCAACACCCTGGAGAAGGAGAAAGAGCTGCTCAGGTATACTATACACACACACGACCAGTGGTGGAAAGTAACTAAGTATAAGTACTGTACTTAAGTACAGTTTTGAGGTATTTGCACTTTACTTGAGTGTTTCCAATTCCCAGTCCTTTTACGTCTACTACCACTGCATCTCGGAGACAAAATATATACTTTTACTTCACTACAATTACACTACTTTAGTTACCTAGTTACTTTGGAGATTATAATTTTGATTAGAAAACATTAACATACATTAACCACTTCAACCCTATACATTTTGGCCATTTGGCCAAAATGACTTTGGACACATTTTGAGTTTAAAACAAAACAAGACAAGGTTTTGAGTTAAAAACAAGACATATCACACCCTCTATAATTTTTTATCCCGCGATTATTTTGTAACCCATTTTTCACCACTGTGTCAATTATCTAATGTGATCCTGGGCTCTATATACACCCTCCGCCAACCTGGGGAGAGAAACGGACTTGAACTCATGCTTCCTTCATGCCTGAGTGTCCAAGTTGCTCCTTTACACCTGACAGGGGGAAGTTTCCCCCCTGGTTGGACATAGCACGTGGAAGGAACATCTAGTCGATTTTCTTTTGCATGATTTGACTTAGAGATTGGCCTAATTTGTTATATTAATTAACAAATAGTTTGAAAAAATAGGTTATATATATCAAGATTTATCGGGAGAAGCCAAGCAAGATTATGTTAAATCAGACATTAAGCACCCCCCAGTTAGTTTTCCCCAAGGGCCAAATTATGTCTAGGGTGACATGCTGAGTAGCCTGGGGTCCCACCTAATGCTTTCTATGGCATAGGCAGCTCCCGGGCAGGATCCAACCGGGGGAATCTAGACGCAGCTGCACGACATGAGACTAATTCATTAGAGCGACAGAGAGAGAGAGAGGAGTGTGCGGCAATTTAACAAAGGTGCAGACGATCAGAAATCAGCAGAGAGTGATCAACGTTTGCTCTACTGTATGCCGAATTGAAGTGGACTCTGTCCCAGACTTTTTTTTTTCTCCCTGGAAATAAAAACGTGTGCGTTTCTGACGCTAGAAGTGGCACGGAAATGTTTTATTAGTTAGAATACATGTAGAGGACCTATTTGACAGTTGCAGAAACATAATTGCCTTGATGCATTAACGAGCATCAACGAGCTGGACACAGGCACACACACACACACACACACACACACACACACACACACACACACACACCGCAATGAGCTTGTAGATCTGCTATTTTTCAATAGCTAAAGTATAATATGATGCTTAAAACACCAAAAGGGGTTCCCGTCCAGAATGGGTTAAATAATCAATGGAGTCACTGCTGTGTGTCGCACACATTACACACTGTGCATGTTTGACTGTTGTCGATTGGACATGAGCAGACGAGTAAAGAACTGGCGGACATGGAAGCATATGGGTTCAAGTCCGTTTCTCTCCCCAGGTTGGCGGAGGGTGTGTAGAGCCCAGGATCACATTAGATAATTGACACAGGGGTGAAAAATGGGTTACAAACTCATGGGATAAAAATGATATATATTAAACTGGCGGACAGAATGGGAAGAGGAGACACACCAAATGAATAGTTTCCACATTAATTATGTATTATTCCACTCGTCCGCAACTGATCCGTTGTAAATCAAAAGGTAATCTTTTATTACACAATTCCGCCTGTTTCCGAAGGATAACCACATGTATGGATATAATATCCACCCACTCATCTTTACACTGTGGACTCATGCAGCTCAGCCAACTCGGTCCCTGGAACAACATACTGTCAGATGGGGGTCGGTGGACAATTACATAATATTTTTGGGTAGTCCTTGACATGGAAAACATTGAGAACCACTGACCTAGAAACATTTTTTTTCGAGAAAACTGTCAGGATTTAGAAGGTATTTGTATAATCGTTATCGTGTATAATATCTGCAAACTGAAATGTATTTATGTACTGCCATGCACAATGTGTCTTTGTGCTATTAAACCATGTTGAGAGCTTAATTTAAATGTTTAGTGGGTGATGAACGGTATGGGTTTTCAGTTGGGCACACATCACAGACTTATTTAATTAGGTCTTTATCACCTCGTGAAACCTGAACGGTTGTTTATTTGAATAGTTTACATCCATTTAACTTTCAGGATTCTTGGTTTTTATTTCTTTGGTAAATTTAAAGTCCCTTTGGGAGCTGTGTTTCTTCAGGGCTCTGTGCTATATGTGATTCCTAATGGAAGAGACAGGAGGCTATCATTAATTCAGAACAGGATCTAATTTGAGAACAGAGCTGAAATCATTGCTATTTTTAAGCCCAGACACAGCCCTGTTACTGAGGCTGCTGTTCCCGTTAATCAACGCAGGATTTTATATCCCAAGACACACAAATTGTAAGCGTGTTTCAGTCAGGAACAACTCATGGAATGGAATAGCCTATATATTTATTGAATATGAAATGAGCAATATATTTATTATGGTTTCGCCGATGAATTGGATCTGCTTTTTTTTAGGCTCATATCCAGTGTTGATTTCGTCGACTATAAAACTAAGACGAAGAATGTTCGACGACTACCTTTTGTCCACTAATGGAAACGAAATGAAAACTAAGCTACGATGACTAAAACTAAAGACTAAATATACTGACAATTTCGTCAACAAATAGAAATACAAATGTCAGGAAGGGACTAGTAGTGGACAAGAGATCCAGTATAAGCCATTTTACACTTGGTCGCATGCAGATTTACAAGCTCGTTGTCAGCTTGTAGATCGGCAAGTGTAAAATCAGCCTTTTCATCGGTATCAAGGCCCGCCAAAACACATACACTGAAACGTTCCAGGTGACTAAAATGTGACTAAAACTAAGTTTAAAACAAAGTTTCATTCCATAGACTATGAATAACTAAACTAAAAAATCGAAATGTGTTGCCAAAATCAACACTGCTCATATCTCTCTCTCTCCTCTCTCTCTCTCTGTGTCTCCCACATCTCTCTCTCTCTCTCTCCTCTCTCTCTCTCTGTGTCTCCCACATGTCTCTCTCTCTCTCTCCTCTCTCTCTCTGTGTCTCCCACATCTCTCTCTCTCTCCTCTCTCTCTCTGTGTCTCCCACATCTCTCTCTCTCTCTCCTCTCTCTCTCTGTGTCTCCCACATCTCTCTCTCTCTCTCCTCTCTCTCTCTGTGTCTCCCACATCTCTCTCTCTCTCTCCTCTCTCTCTCTGTGTCTCCCACATCTCTCTCTCTCTCTCTCCTCTCTCTCTCTGTGTCTCCCACATATCTCTCTCTCTCTCTCCTCTCTCTCTCTGTGTCTCCCACATGTCTCTCTCTCTCTCTCATTCCGTGTGTAGAATCTTCCTGGACGCGTCGCAGAACGACAACACGGCGCTGCGGCGCATGAACCTGCGCTCCTTCCTCATGGCGCCGCTCCAGCGCGTCACCAAGTACCCGCTGCTGCTCAGCCGCATCTCCAAGGCCGCCGCCGAGTGCCACCCGGACCACGGGCGGCTGCGCGAGGCCAAGAGCCGCGTGGAGTCCCACCTGGAGCACATCAACATGAAGACCAAGCAGGAGGGCGGAGGCGGAGGCGGCGGCGGCGGGGGGGGAGGGACGACCACCACCACCACCACCTGGTCCCTGCGCTCCTTCCGCCGCGACAGCCGGAAGAACCGCGAGGTCATCAACATCGAGATGCGGGAGGTGTCCATGAAGACGGTGGGCTGGGCGCGGGAGAACACGCGCTTCGTCATGGAGGGGCCCCTGCAGCTGTCGCAGCCCGCCGACGGGCAGTGGGTGAAGAAGGGCAGCAAGGCGCTCAAGTTCCAGAACGTGCAGAGCCTGCTGATGGTGAGGACGCAGCGGGGGACCGGCGGGGAAGGCCCCGACCTCGGGAACGTCAGGAGCGGCGACCAGGGGGACAGAGGCGGGGAGACCGTCTGGGACGGCGTCCTGGTGCTCATCAAGGACAAGAGCAGCGGGAAGTTCGCCGTGCTGCGGGAGCCCATCCGCCTGGGGAACTGCGTGGTGTCGGCCGAGCCCGACTGCGAGGACACGTTCGAGGTCCTGGACATCCGGCGGGAGTCCTTTGTCTTCCGGGCCGGCGACAAGTCCCGCACGCAGCAGTGGTTCCGGCAGATCAAGAGGTACGCCCGCGACCTGGGCCCCTGGAGGAAGCGGCGCAACGCCCTGCCCAACATCATGATCAACGTCACCAACCAGACCCGGTCCTGAGAGGAGACATCGCTCTCTCCGATTGGATACGACTGCTGTAAAATAACACCCCCCCTCCCCCCCTCCCCCTGCCCATTACTACTGCAAAATACAACTGACAACACGAAGCATTACTGACTGGTAAAGCAAGAGGCTGGTATGACTGGGTCGTAATGAAAAATATAGCACTTTTTTTCCTTTTTTTTCTGTTTCTTTTTTTTTTTTTTTTTTTACAAAACTAGAAGTGCTCCATATTATACCGGTATGTCACATACTGTTGTATGAAGATAATAGTTTTAAGCTGACTTGAAAAGCTATCGGCCACTTGGGACAACCAAAAAAACATTGACCTGGGTTGGGAGCTATGCCAGCCTTGATTGTAAAAGACTGTCTCGAATAAGGAGAGATGTATTTTCAGTATCCTAAAACAAGGGTGTCTGTGTTGAAAAAGCATGACTGGAACATTCAACCGCAAAAAAAAAAAGAAGAAAAACTGTAAAGTCATTTTTTTTTAAGATGCACAAATGAGTGGAAACAATTATTGTTTAGTATAAGTGTATAATGGGAGACTTGGACCATACTGTAGCTTTGTTCAATTGTTTGTTTTCGCAGTAGTGAGTTCAGTCACTGCCCTCTCCCATCTCTCTGTCTCCCTCTGCTGTATGTTAGTGGGATAGCAAACGGTCGTGCACTGCCAGAGAAGCAGTTGACGGGGCTGATCATGGGACTGAACTAGCTATTATCACTGTGTTTAGGTGAAGAAGTCACGTAGCAGCAATAATCTCTGCCAATTCTGAAAACTACAGTAGCTAATAAGTATTTTAATTCACCTACATTTCCTTTGGCTTTCTCTGAGATTCTTTTTGGAGTATGGGTTAAATTCAACGACCTGTCGTTATCATTATTATAGGATGGGATGGCCTAGAATAGATTTTCAAGTAGCATACTGAAGGGCCTTGCGAACGGGGAGCGATAAAACGTGCCTATAGTTAATTTCCAATGAGACCTGCGTTTTTGCCCCGGAGAAGTCGCGGTGCGACAACGCAAGCGTATTTACGCGAGCGCGGTCCCGTGAATTTGTTTGCGCGCGTGCTCGTTTCGTGCACGCGCCCGCGACTCACCAGACCTGCATACTGTTTAGCTTTTTTCCCCCGCGTTGTTGCGCCTCTCTTGAGCAGACCTGGAGACCTGTCGTTGATCCAGGCCTGATCAACGCCTGCGTTCCTCGCTTCCCGTTTGGAAAGGCCCTTGATGCATCATTCCATGACGAACACGTCAGTGGAACTATAGATTATATAAGCTATACTTGGAGATCCTGTCCTGGCCTGGCTCTCACCCAGCATCTTTTGTGAAACGGATGGAAGTCAAACTCAACCTCGACTGTGATTTTAACTGGGCCACTCATGCCCAAGAAAACGATGCCCTATGTTGCCACTTGCCACAGGGGTTTCAGACATGTATACTATTGTGTTGGCAGACTAAGTGATGAGATTTTGTGCCTTTTGGTATTTGATTACCTGTACTCTAAATTGACTGAAATATTTGTAACATGTCACAGTAGCATTTGTGTGTTTGAGATCTATGGCATAGAGTGCCCTCTGTCACAATGTTGCAAAAACGGCACTTCACTGAGATGAACTTGCGGGCAATAGTAATCAATTTATCTACTTTTACCTGGCTGCTAATAATGTAACTGATGATTTAGCCGTCCCCCTAAGCTGTCAGTTTTGTGTGTTGTAACTGTTTCTGGTTTTAATTTTATTTATGAGGCTTCTGCATTTTTGTTTGACGCACTTTATGGCTTGCTTTCCATATCCAGAAAAGGCTGACGGTACTCTCTCTCTCCACTCCAGTAAATCTGCAGTTTAAATAGATACAATTTTGTATTCTGTTGTCTTTGTTTATTCAACATGTATCCAATCTTACTGTATACGTTCTAGAAGTAGGCCTATTTCACATTTCCGCAGGTCAAGGAGGCAATACAGTTGGCTTACGCATCAAAACCAAAATTGTTATTTTAATGAATAACCGTTCTGACATGTTTTATGTCAAGGAGCACAGCACTGCTATAGAACAGGTAGCTTAATCACTGTGTTTGGGGCTCCACCTGCTGGCCACTCTTCCTTTGGCACCCTCACTGTTAAACAGGGACGTGCAGAGAGTGTTACAGAGGCAGGGGCTGAAATCCCGCTAAGAGGGGCAGTTTTGGACAAAAATAGCGAAAATAGCAGATCTATAAGCTCACAACGCGTCGCGCTGCGACGCGTCGAGAGCTTGTAGATCAGCTATTTTTGGGTCGCAACCCAGCACTCTTTGGACTTTGGAGATGTGGTGTGTATACGACATGGATTTCTAAACAAATTTGTTTCAACGCAAAATGCTGCGTTCCAAGTTCAGGAGACGTCGGGGGAAAAAAAGCTATTCTCCTGAAGGCTGCGTTCCGGAATGGCATGGAAAGCAGAGGGAGTGGCATTTTTGCATCTCTTTCACCATGTAGTGAACGCCTCATTCGTGGTCTGGGAAAGGGCAGTTGTTTTACAGACGGGTAAAAGGGCAGGGGGCTCAATAAGCCCTCCTTTGATGTCTAATGTGTGCACGTCCCTGCTGTTAAAATACTCTCTCAGCTTTCCGCAACATTTCAACAATCTACCACTTGCTGTGTCAAAGGATGTCGTGGCAAGAAAACTAAAACCTTTCCAAAACAAAAACAAAAAAAAAACCTTTCCAAAACATTAATGTGCTGAGTTGTATACTTTTTTTTTCCCTTTTTTGCGATTTTAAGACCTAATGTAAAAATTTCCCAGTGTAATATATTGTGAATTATATTAAATATTTTAAATGCAGCCTGATTTATTGTTTCTCTTGTTATTGTTATGGAATAATAACCTGTGTAAACCAGTGAGTGTTGAGCAAGAACAAGCTCATCCCAAAGGTTTTACTCCCCTATGTTACATTTTTGAGTGGTGCAACCACTCCAAGGAACAGCAATGTCCGTGTTCACCTATGTAATTGTGTTCACCTATGTATGTATGTATGAGCACCAGTATAATGAGTACCAGTAGGGGGCGCTGTTTGCCAGAAACAGAGAGAGTGAGATAGTATTAGTGCCTATCTTAGGTCTAATTCTCTCAATGTCCGATACCATTATTTCATCGCAGAAAGGCAAACCTCTGCATTGTTGGTACCAACTAGGACCCCCCCCCCCCCCTAGATCACATACTGTAGCAACACCATAAGACCATACTTTGATGAATTTAAATTAGGTTTCAGCACAACAATATCCGTATAATATATGTTAGGTAAGAAATGTACCTGAAATGGAGAACGTAGAAATATTTATTTTGAAGCACTTTAGAGAAAGTACAGAAGTAAAAATACACGTGAAACTGAACTGGAATCATTTGTAAGCAACCACACATGGCACTTATCTATCACTAATGGAAACAAAAGCAAATAATTGGAATCGAGCAAAAAAATACAGTTTCTTGAAAACGATATTGCTAAGTCTACAAGCAAAAAACAGTCACGTACACTTCCAAAATAAAGTCATAAGACAGAAAACACTGCCGTACACATGAAGAAAAGTCAGCGGAATAGCCTTTGATGTATTCTGAACATACTGCTGTCACAAAACGGTACTCAAAACAAAATTTTAAAAAAATGGCACGGCTGATTCATTGGCAAGTGTTGTTGTAGGCTACCTGGCCATTGAACAAGGCGTGGAACTAGAAACATAGCAGTAGCTTTAGATTTTGTCAAGTGCATCCATTGCCAGTTATTTGGCTTTCTTTCTCCCTTTCCGCGAGGCCTCATTTATAATAAAAACACCAAAGCTTGTGACTTACTGAAACTATCAAAACTAATTAATCAGGGATCAATCGATGCTGTTTTTTGTTTTTATGTGAGTATCATTGGGAAAAGTGAGGATGTTAAAGACATCTTATGATCACTCTAAATTGTCAAAATCAAACGGGTTAATACTATAGATCAGGCCCCTGGGCTTCCCTATTAATGTCCCCGAGCATCAAGACAAGTGTCTTACAAAACGACATATTTTATATTTAGTGTATCTTAGTGTTACACTAAATTGGTGCTGCAAATAAAACACGTTACCACAACAATAAGCTCGACATGACAACTCGCCTTTGGTGGCCAACCATTTATCACAACTGAAGCAAACGTCAAAACACTAGACAAGGAGTCGGCAAAATCAATCCCAACAATTATTGAAAATGCTTAAAACCGACCAACAACCAACAAAATGGTATCAGGCGAGCTGAATGATGCCGGGAACAAAAAGGAACAATTCCGAGACAAACTAAACAAAACAAAGAGCATCATATGTCTGACTGCCTCTCAAACCATTTGGCTCTGACGGCGCCTCCTCAACACCTTTCTTTGACAGCCTGGCTGCCATCTTCTTCTCTAAAGCACTTCTCATGCATGCAGTCAGCCACACATCCACACACTCAAACAGTCACACAGTCTGTCCTAGGCTGCTGGGGCTCAAAGAAAATAGCCGATCTACACGAGTTCACAACGCACCGTGCTGCGACGTGTTGTGGGCTTGTAGATCAGCTATTTCCATACTCCATCGCACAGCGGTGTTAACGGGGGCCAAAATGTCCCGACCTAGAAGCGAACAACGAATCGCAATCCGCAGCACATTGTTAGCTTGCAGGTCGGCTATTTTCGCTGCGCAACAACCTTTGTGCGACGGAGCATAAATGAGCCATCAGGCGCACCGTGCACACCCCCGTGGTTCTTCAAATGGGGGGGCAAAAGTCTCCAGCAGCCGTGGAAGCGGTCCCAGCCTAGAGTGGAGGCTAGCGCATGCCTCCTTGCGCCATCCTCCCATCTCCGACAGCTTTTCCTCCTCTACTTCTTGTCTCCCCCGGCCTCTGGCTCCTTGGCCAGGCCGCGGATGGACAGGTCGTACACCACCTCCTCGATCTTCTTCACGTCGTACTTGAGGCCGTCGTAGCGCTTGCGGAGGGGGTCGTTCTTCAGGTTGAGAAGGCGGAAGCCCGAGTCCAGCTCGTTGATGAAGTTGGAGATGCGCAGTGGCCTGCCGTAGTCTCCCGCCGTCACGCTGTTCACCGCCAGCCGCGACTAGCGAGCCGAGGGAGGGAGGGGAAACGAAGCCAGGCTTTAATGAATTGCAATTTTCTATAGCGCTTTTCCCAAGTGCTCAAAGCGCTTTACAATGGTTCGTTCATTTCATACATTGGGAGGTGAAGTGGCGAACAGTCGACGCCAGCGTCCTCACTTCCCACACTCACACACCAATGGTGGCGAGCTCACACCGACCGACTCATTGGAGGCAATGTGGGGTTCAGTGTCTTGCCCAAGGACACTTCGACATGTGGCCAGGAGGAGCCGGGATTCGAACCGCCGACCCAGGGATCATTGGACGACCTGCTCTACCTCCTGAGCCACAGCTTTCTGTTGGGCATGCATAGGGCAATTGAGACAGTTTAGCTAGAGCCTGCTATGGATACACATGACAATCATATTAAAGCTCAGTTGTCTCCCCTTCACACGGAAATGTGGATTTCAAAATGTATCTACTTTGGAGCGTGGTTTTGAAAAGTTTGGTTTTCTTTGGTCGAACATTTCTTCTAGAGGATGGACAATCTGGGAACCAAACACCTTTTTTTTTCTTGAATCTGTAACATATATGCAAATGTATCTGCATCACGTGTTCTTAGTTAAATAACCTTATTTTTCAAATGCAAGTCACTGCCAATTAACACATTGATTGATTGATTCATTGGTTGAAGTATTTATTAAGTT
The DNA here is from genome assembly GCF_963924005.1 of Protomyctophum bolini. Taxonomy (NCBI): domain Eukaryota; kingdom Metazoa; phylum Chordata; class Actinopteri; order Myctophiformes; family Myctophidae; genus Protomyctophum; species Protomyctophum bolini. Next base: position 37,305,547 of record NC_137877.1, on the reverse strand, counting down.
TGCAGAATTACAGTACATTTCAAGCACAACTCAATACGAAAACTGTTAACCGTGAGTGGACGACCCAATAAAGCACTACACTTGTTTACAAGAGGGTCCACCTTGTTCAATTCATCATACTAGAATTTCGGCCCCCTTCGGGGGCCTCATCCCAGTGTCGTTGCAGCGCAATATGGGAAGAAAGAAATTGCTGGAGTTGACAGACTCCACTTCATGTTTCAGCTGTGTTTTTAAACTCAGTAGTGTGGCCTGCACACAGCGCACACTCGCAATTGCAGCTGGAGGGCGACGCGACACACACACACGCCAACACACACAGAGCGATGTGTGGATAAATCACTGAGATTTGGGAAATGTGTTCTGAATGGGCCTGAATATATGTGTGTAGGCTGCAACAATGATTTCATAAAGTGTAGTTTAGTTTGAACAGGCAACTAATGTAGTGATAGATTAATTGAATGGGCCTGAATAGATAGATAGATAGATTTCTTTATTTTTGTGTCATGCACCAAAGGCGCCCAGCCCACATGGGCTTACAGGACACACCATATCATTGCATTCAATATTGCATTGTGTACAATAAACAGATATGTTTTGTTGATATTCCCTTTTTTTTTTTTACACAAACAAAAGATTCCACTTCATGTTTTAGTCTAGTCGCTGGAGGGGGGTCTCCTGCACCCCCCGGAAATATACTTCTAATCAGTGTTTTCTTATTGGAAAAAATGTGCTGAACATGATGAGCTATGATAAAAAGTTGTCAAAATGTCCCACCTACCTCAAAACCCCCTTTTTGGTATATGGCTCTGGCGAAATTGTGTAAAGGCAAATATTAATTCACTAAAATTACATAAATAGACATGGTAGTCTGAAATTGGTCATGAAGTATCTTGACACATAGGGGTAAGTAGCAGAACAGGATATGGGGGGTTGCTACCATTATATTCTGAATTATGACCCACATCATCCTCAAAAACACAAAATAATATGGTGTCCGCTTGGCTAATAACAACAAAGATGGTTATTTTCCAACACATTATGCTGAGAATCACTGCCTCACTTGTATATAGAAAACTTCCCATATCCCTAAGCTTCAATTTGAGCCAAAGATAACCTTTCTATCTTGTAAATTACTCTTTCTGTAGCCAAAATTCTGAACTATACCTCAAATCGGTGAAAATTGTATATTTAGTCAGTATCAGCTATACATTTGGAATAAATTAATGAATGACTGAGTTTGAACTGACTCCACATCATGGAATATGTCTTACTTGAATAAGCTATGTTAAAAAGTTTGCAAAGTGTCCCATCTACCATTTTTATGCAAATGAGTGGCTCCATTATCAAAATAATCGATTTTCACTATAGCTCAGCCAATATTGCACTTAAATGAACAAATAAGGTGTATAGACCTATGTTTTGAGGGTCAAGGATCTCAGTGAAACTATTCTTAAAGTGACCACATGTGCCCGTGGCATGCTGGTGTACAAATCAGTGCCGATTAAATATCTATCTCGTCGGCTTCGACACACACACACGCCAACACACACAGAGCGATGTGTGGATAAATCACTGAGATTTGGGAAATGTGTTCTGAATGGGCCTGAATATATGTGTGTATGCTGCAACAATGATTTCATAAAGTGTAGTTTAGTTTGAACAGGCAACTAATGTAGTGATAGATTAATTGAATGGGCCTGAATAGATAGATAGATAGATTTCTTTATTTTTGTGTCATGCACCAAAGGCGCCCAGCCCACATGGGCTTACAGGACACACCATATCATTGCATTCAATATTGCATTGTGTACAATAAACAGATATGTTTTGTTGATATTCCCTTTTTTTTTTTACACAAACAAAAGATTCCACTTCATGTTTCAGCTGTGTTTTTAAACTCAGTAGTGTGCCCTGCACACTGCGCACACTCGCAATTGCAGCTGGAGGGCGACGCGACACACACACACACACACACACACACACACACACACACACACACACACATCACACACACACACACACACCCACACACACAGAGCGATGTGTGGATAAATCACTGAGATTTGGGAAATGCGCACGCAAGCACAGAATGCACGGCGTTACACATACACGATGTGATTTGGGAAAAGCACTGAAAGAACAAACGATGCACGGGCGTGCAAGCGATTAAGCACGCACAGGCAAATGTTTACACACACACACACACACACACACTATGTGATTTGGGAAAAGCACAGAAAGAACAAACGATGCACGGGCGTGCAAATGATTAAGCACGCACAGAAGCACGCACAGGCAAATGTTTGGAGAAGCTGAGAAGCACACGCATGCAACATGCTGTGATGACCTGTTTTGGTTTCTTTTGCGTGACTGGCTCGCAAACGTTTGGCGTGTGGCGTGTATTGAGAAAGTGCGGAGCGTTTTCGTCGTGGCATGATGTATTCCAGTCCAGTTGTTGGCGGTGGCAAGCATGAGTCTTGTTTGTTCACTTTGTTGTTCACGTTGTTGTTGTTGTTTGTAGAGTGGGCGAGTCCGTTTAGTAGTACAGTGGGTCGGTCACACACAGCACAGAGGAGCAGTGAAAGGGGGAGGAGGCTCTGTGCTGGTGGAGAGTTTGGCAAACATGACGATTTTGACGTCACAAAAAGTTGTCCCATGGGATCGTGTGGTGATGTAAAACAATATTTATAGAGTAATTAAGACATTTCTTTCAATTAAATGTAGCCTATATGTATTCTGGGAGTGTGCCGAACTTATTTTGCATATAGAGATGTGTGGTAAAAGTGTGGTTCGGTCGGAGAAAGCTGTTGGATAAACGGCCACTGTGCTTATGTACCCCTGTCTATTAGGGTAGCAGGATACTGTACTGCACTCCTTAGTATTGCACTGTACTGTAATGTTGTCCTCTGTACTGTACTTTACTGTACGTCTTTACTGTACTGTACTGTACTGTTGTTAGTGTTGTTATTGTTTTTTTTCTTATAATGATTATTATTATTATTGTTATTATTATTACATGCATTATTGTTCTGATGTGAGCTTGTTTGTAAATGAGTGAGTTTACAAAGAAGTTTATTGTTATTATTATTATTATTATGATTATTATTATTAGTATTGTTATTGTGATTATTACATGGATTATTGTTGTGATGTGAGCTTGTGGCTGACTCACTATCTAGAAAATAAAAACATGGCACTTCATTTAAAATAGGTTACAGACCCCTGTTATATGCGCTTGTTTTGGGATTATTTTTATAGACCTATTTACTTGTTTCTATGAGACATGGCAACGCCAACAGCGCAGCGAAAGGCATCCACGTCTTTCTCTTGTGAAATGCTGAGATTAGAAACGACCATAATTATTTCATTTCTCAACCTTTAAAAAAAATAGACATCTCCATAATCCTTGGGAAGTGTGTGTAGCAAAAGTAGTCGGCATTGTCATGGTTGAAAGTATTCATGCAACACTGACGCTGTAAGCTGTGTGATGCTAACGCGCTAACACCGTTAGCATGGTCTGTGTTGGTCAAAGGAAAAAGGATAGATATGAAACTACTGGCCAAAGTGTCATACAAAACACAACACCTAAAATCGGAATGTGATGGTGACCTATTGAGCACAAACAGACAATCATGATTTGCTTGCTGGACCTATAATTAATTTATGTGCATTACATTTCCACCTCGCACATATAAATCAAAAGCAAGATGGATGCTAACGCGCTAACACCGTTAGCATGTTCTGTGTTGGTCGGAAAAAGGATAGATATGAAATTACTGGCCCAAATAAATGTCATAAAAACACAACACCTAAAATCGGAATGTGATGGTGACCTATTGAGCACAAACAGACAATCATGATTTGCTTGCTGGACCTATAATTAATTTATGTGCATTACATTTCAACCTCGCACATATAAATCAAGCCACAGTGCAGTCAGAGAGTAGTTCACAGGTCACACACAGGAGCAGTGAAAGGGGGAGGGGACTTGGGATGGCAGTGTAGAGTAGGCACGACATTGAGGGGTAGAAACCATCCCGGTCGCGTGGTTGATCTAACGCGTGTGTCACTGTGAAGGACTGGCCCCATTAAGTGAACGTAGTTGGCGTAGTAGACGGCAACATGACGATTCTGACGTAGGCTGTTGAGGTTGAGCAAGAATAGCGTGTTTCAGAAAAGTAATATTTAAACAGTAAAGAAGACATTTTTGGCGAATGCAATGTAGTCTATGTCTTTTGTGGGAGTGTGCAGGTTTTTTTTTGCATAGAGAGATGTGTGGTGGAAGTGTGGCTTGGTCGGAGATAGAGCACGAATGAACGGCCAGGTGCTCATGTACCCCTGTCTATTAGGGTAGCAGGATGTAGAGACATACCAATATACACTTCTATATAGCCAAAAGACAGGAAATCATCAAAGGAGGTAAATAGGGAAAAAGAAAACATATACAGCACTCACCAATTCACTGGCCATGATGAGAACGCCGGCCAAGTAGTCCTCAACATCAAGGTGAAACCCCTTCTCTCTGACCACTTCGACTGAACGGAGGAAAGAGACTGGAGGTCAGAATCAGAGCCTGACGGACCGACGTTTTTTTTCCGGTCAATCCCGATTTCGTGTTTCAGATGCCGTTTCTTGGCAGCGCAGGCCACTGTGAAGCTGCAACTTTAAATCCCTTATTTTAGTACTATTCATTGAAATGCTGCAATATTTTTTATCCGATCTAAAAAAAGGAAAAGTCTATTACGTTTTATGTATGTATACATTGCACTTTAGCACCACTTGTCAAAAAGTGTATGGGCGACTGTTGTCTGTGCGGTTAGTAACATTTGTTTAGATTTTTGAGTGGTGCACCCACTCCTATAGACAGCATTGTGTGTGGCTGTGTCCCTGTGTCCGAGCACGAAAATAGGGTTGTGTGTTTGTTCACCACCAAGTGACACTGTTGCACAGCCTAACACAGGCCAGGGAATAGGGATTGTGCAGTGCAGTGCAGTGCAGTACCACACACTTCAGACTTCAACTGGATCTTTTCCATGTTTTGGTACCTACTGCCAAGTATCTCAGCCACTTCCTCCCGTTTGACCAGGTTCTCGCTCTCCAGATAAACCACGAAGGCTGCCAGGAAGACCAGGCGCTGGAGGACGAACCTCCAGTGTTCATGGAACCTAAATGCAAGAGGGGCGGCGGGTGAGAGAGGGCATTACTGGCATTTGCATATTGCACTGTTATACACTGAATGTTTTGGGTCACTGAGACACGCAACCAGTTCACATTGAATGGCTGATATTCGATGCAGTACATTGTTGCAGTTTCATATGACATAGAATACTCCATTTTCGTGGAGATTAATCTCTGCAGCATTCTAGTGTGTTGCACTGTGTAGCGTGTACTATTCACTCAATAATTAAGACATACATAACATAATGCTCTGACATTGAAGGAAGTTTACATGTGCTTAGTGCTGCTACTGTATGTACAGATTGTGTTTCATGTTAATGTTGTGTCTCTCAAAACGTACAAACAATGAATTAATTTGCACACATGGGTCAAAAGGAGGACGCGAAAAGCCCAATAGCTTATTTCGGTTGTATGCCCACAAAAGTGGAGATATTTTACTTACTGTAAAACATTCACGTTCAAATCGATTTGATAATAGACGACAAGACCTGACTGGCAGTCACCACCCATTGATTAATGGACAGAGTTAGAGTTAAGGCTCATTCATAGTCTGGATTATCGGTGGTGAGGTGACCACCAAACTACAACATGAAGTCACGAGCTGCGGTGAAGAGCAAACCACCGCTCCAGCCCTTCTCTCTGTTTTTACTCACCACTGCTCAACGTTATTTCAGCTCCGGTGGTCACCTCACCACCGAAAATCCAGACTATGAATGAGCCTTTAGACTAAATTAGAATGTCACAGAGATTAATCCCTCCGTGAATTTGCATCGAGTCTTCTATGGCTGTGTATATGGAAATTGAATACACACGCACAATGTATGGAATATCATGTAATTGTGATTTTTAACAGCGAATGTACCTGTAATACTGCTCCGCAGGAAACTTTGTTTTGAGGTCTGCAAGGTGGGTCCTGACTGTGCAGAACAAGTCCCGGGCCTTCGCACATTTACTGGGAACTACAGAGAAACATAAGAAATATGAATTTAACCCAAGTTCGGGCGGGAACGCCTTTTGGTGATTTAAGCATTACTTTAGCTATTGAAAAATAGCAGATCTACAAGCTCGTAGCGTGGCATCGAGCTTGTAGATCTGCTTTTTTTGAAAGATCTTGAAAATGTGGCGCAAATCTTTGAATATATATTCTTTCAGAGCGAACGTTTTTTAACTCAAATCTTTGCTTCTGCGGGGGGGGGGGGGGGGGGGGGGTCCCCTGAAACAACATATTTTCAGATGAGGGTCAGAGGCTCATCACATGAGGAAGGTTGGGCACCAGTGACATAAAAACATGGGTTTTTCAGAAAACTGTCAGGATTTAGAAGAAGTCCTCAAGTCTAAATGGGTATCTCTGTAATATCTCATAGTATCTAGCACTTGGAATGGGGATAGACACATTATAGACCTGTGCAGGCAACATCACCACCACTTACTTTCTTTGAAGCCAGAAGGCTGGTGGACACCTTGGAGTAGCGTTAGAATTTCCCTAGCCGTTTGTTCCAAAAGCTGGACCACTTTCCTAATGTCCTGTAAGATTAATGCACAATAGACAGATGGGAGTAAGAAAAGAGTAGCCTACGAATTAAAAAAACAAAGTAGAAAATGTAGTAAAGATACAAAATAGGAATACAAATAGGCAGACATCATTCTGATCTATAGCGGCATCTGCACGTGGATTGACAGGCTTAGATTAATTAATCAATATTAATAAATATAGACCAAAAGCATAATGCACAATCTGTAACTGCATTGATATCTATAATGATTAAATCTGTGAACGCATTAGCAAAACAAAGGAAAAATAGCGCCCTCTTTTCCTTTAATCTGTCTCGAGCAGAAAAAGACTAATCATGATTAGATAATGAAATTAAATTAATTTCAACGTTTGTATATGTGTTTATGTACAAGACGTAAAAAAAATGTGTCGAGAATTGATTGATTGATTTAAGTATTGATTAACAGTTTGCAGAATTACAGTACATTTCAAGCACACCTCAATACAAAAACTGTTAACTGTGAGTGGACGACCCAATAAAGCACTTGTTTACAAGAGGGTCCACCTTGTTCAATTCATCATAACATTTAGAGACGTGCAGAAGGCATCAACGTAGCTTGCATGCTGCTGCAGTGCTAACATAGCTGCTAGCTAGTCAGTTGTGTGCAGTACAGCTAATAGAAGCTATTATTGAATTGCTAGTAATAATCATTCATATTATTCACACCTCTCGCACGTCCTGGTCGGCGCCCAGGAAGCCTTGGATGTAGGTGAACATCTCGGTTACAGACATGATGGAAGATGAAATGCCTCCTAGACAGGACGATGGTGCTGACCAAACAAAAAGAAATATTCAACGTGCACACGAGTCGGCTGGGGGGGGGTGTCTCCCTCCTTCCTTGGTAAATATTACGTCGCCTTGAGATGACGTCAGGGAATCCAGATTTTGCATTTTGAGATTATGATGAGGCACAAACATAGAGTTAAATTACACATAAATAATAATGAGAGTACATTTCAAAAAAGAAAAAAAAAAGAAAACTATATATATATATTTTTTAAGTACAATAATAATAATAATAAATGGGGGGGACAGCAGTGAAAGGCAGGAGCAAACAGAATTGATTGATTGATTGATTGATTGATTGATTGATTGATTTAAGTATTTATTAACAGATTGGAGATTTACAGTACATTTCAATCACAACTGAATACAAAACTGTTACTTGGCGGTGTAGCGAATCTTGTTGACCAGACCCATTGCAAGATGCTGTACTCTCCTACCCTAAACCATTCCAGCCTGTCAAAGTGGGCACGGGTGAGGTGGATTCGACGTGAGGCCTTAGCCTGACCAGTTTGTTTTGGGAAGTCAAGCACTGCCAACCTACTGGAACCCCACAAGTCCAACAAGAGAACCTGGGGTGACATGACAGGGCCTCCGCAGTGGCCACGCCCCCTCATTGTGGAACTCACTCCCAGCCCACATCAGAGCTGCCCCCACCTTTGACATGTTCACACACACACACACACACACACACACACACACACACACACACACACACACACCCTTCTTGTTTGTCCACTTTGATTTTGATTTCTAGTTTTTAACCTTTTAACTATAGTTTTTCTAATACAATTGTTTTT